>NW_004797360.1:1239968-1255262 GCF_000002075.1 Aplysia californica
GTGTGTATGTGTCTGTGTGTGTGTGGGCATTTACTATCCGACTGCAAAATCTCTTTGCAGAGATCTTATCTTATCTTATCTAATCTAATCTGATCTGATCTTATCTTATCTTATCTAATCTCTAAAATGGTTGGTTGTGCGTAACCTGTTGTTGTTGTTATCGATCCAGCAACATCTGGGCTCTCGCCCTTCTGTCCAATGCCATGTAGTGATAAATGCAGGTTTGCTGCAGTTGCTGTAATGTTCCGTAGAGTGTGGTGCGTAACCTGAAAATACTCGATATTCGAAAGCAAGTTTTGTTCGGTTCATCCTCTCCATCCCTAAACCTCCGCCTTGCTATACAGCGTAATGTATAGCTCCAGGGTAGGACGACATTGTTTGTCATCGCTGGGAAATCAGACGCTCGCCAAAAAATGAAATCGAAGAAACAGGCATTTTTCTGACCATTGGGTAATTTATATCATTGCTTAAATTTTTTTTTTTTAAACCTCAGTACCCTTTATTACCATTCAAAAACACATTTCTATATGGAGTTTACTGAAAACATTGATCAAAGACATACACAAAAATGTAAATTTGCAGTTTCCATAGATGCTCAAGCTCTGGAAGTCATCAAATTTAGCAGGCATTAAAAAAAATAATCTTTTCTCTGACCAGCCGATCCCATCTCCTTCAATCGGAAATATCTCGACTTCTTTTCAAGATTAATGGATGTTTTTTCATCTACAGAAGGACACATAAACGAGCTTTAAGTCAATATCAACAAAATTACTGTTTACGCCAAAAATTTGACGAGCGCCTGATTACAGCGCGTCGTGACATTATTTAAAGTTCCTCGCTTCTAGAACACAGACTGCTCTTACTCGGTGTCTGTCTTGTCATAAAAGCTTCCAAATGTGTCACGACGCGGTGAAATCAGGCTCTCGTCAATTTTTGGACATATTGATATAGATTTTTTGGGGTGAGAACTGAGAGCCTATCTATTTGCCTTGTTTTTTATGAACAAAATAATCACCGATCTTGCATATTAATTCAGTATATTAATAAATGAAGGTGAATAGGGTGGCCTTGTATCAGAGGTAAATATGGCGAGGAAAATTAATGGCCGCTAAAGTTTGTTCACTACTAAAGTTGTAGTGCCCATGGAAACTAAAAATTTTACGTCTTTTTGTACCTTTGATCAACGTTTTTCAGTAAACTCAGCTCAGGAATGTGTTTTTAAATGGACATAAAAGTTGTTGAGCCCCAAACAATAACAAGAACAACAACATCAAAAACAACAGCAGCAACAACAACATCAACAACAACAGCAGCAACAACAACAAAAACAACAACAACAACAACAATATAATAATAATAATAATAATAATAATAATAATAATAATAATAATAATATGAAGAAGAAGAAGAAGAAGAAGAAGAAGAAGAAGAAGAAGAAGAAGAAGAAGAAAAAAATGAAGAAGAAGAAGAAAATGAAGAAGAAGAAGAAAATGCCCAACAGCGGAAATAAACGTCTATTTCTTGGATTTTCTTTGTTTTGACGACCGCCTCACTTCACCTGGACACCTCATGTGAGGCAGCGTGGTGGAATCAGGCTCTCGTCAAAATAATCAAACTGAAGAAACCTGCATTTTTCCGCAGGTTTGTGAATTTTTATGAAATTTTTGTTTTTTGGCTCAACACTTTTCATGCCCATTAAAGAACTCTTTTCTGTGTGGATTTTCCATAAAAACGTTGATTAAAGGCTCAAAAAATGTAAATTTTCTGTTACCACGGACTCTTAAGCTAAGGAAATAACTAATCTTTGGTGGCCATTTTTTCGCAAATATCTCGACTTGTATACCAAGATAAATGATACATTTTTTTCATCCAAATAAAGACAAGTGAACAAGCTTTAAGATGATACCAATAACTCTACATGCTCTAAAATTGACGAGAACCTGATTGCACCACGACGCCTCATAAAAATACTCCTGATCCGATCAATCACACAACGTGATTTAACCTGAAATAGCTTTTACGTAGCAAACCCAACTATGGATTTTCTTGTAGTGCGATTTTTAAAATAAATAAATAATATAATGTCTTCAGAAAATGAAGACAGCAATGGGTGCTTTTCAAAGGTACTGGAGCGTAATAAGGTTTCCAGGAAAATCATTACAGACCCTATCAGCAAATACATGATTTTATCAATGTTTTTATTAATGAGTATAGTTAAATGCTGAATATTATGCCATTGATGGATTACTTTTGCAAAAAGAAACCTAGTGTTTTCGAAATATCAATTTTTAAATCTCTTTAAGTCTGTGCCCATAATGTACAATTCGGCTTGGTTGTTATTATTTTCTGAGCACTTCAAAGTTGACTGTGTCCCCGAAGTTTATAACTCTTACAGAGGTAAATGAAGACCACAGGGGAAATCGACTGTAGTCACAAACTGGAAATTGTGAGGGTGCCAATTTTAAAAGCTTGTGGACTCGTAACTTCATATTTGTTAGACTGGTGGTTTATTGTTAATTGTTGTTGAATGGGACATCTAACAAAAATAATCAATCAACAGTTGAACAAAAATACAGGTACTCTCAGGATTTTCAGTTTGTGACTACAGTTGTTTTCCCCTGTAGTCTTCATAGGATGAAGACAGTTTTAGTTGTTTTTTTTTAAATGTAGAGTTATTTTTACGCTTCCACAATTTAAATAATTTAGGAGGCAGACATTGACCCTGCTTGTCAGAGCCAATACAGGCCGAGAGAATGCATCATCCCCACATAAAAAAAGCCCCGAGATATAGGATAAAAATTCTCCCCACATGGGAATCGAACTCACGTCTTCTGCACGCGACGGTGAAGAGTCTATCCGCTATGACATAGGCACCAGTCATGTGGTGTAAATGAATGAGTGTGTAACGCCCAATGTTGTTATCGGCTCCTAGCACTATTGCGTTTTCAGTTGTAACGAAATGCATCTAATCACTGTCTAATAGCTAACTCTGAATTACAAAGTTCTATCTGATATTTTTGACCGTTTTGATTCACTAAGATCACGAATTCATAAACCAAGTGTTCTATATGCTCTATCAAAATCGCAAGATTATTCGGAGTCGTTACTAAGATAATCAAAGAATTGCGTTCGAAAAAGCTTGTCATGTTGTGAAACTCAACATTTCTGACGTCAAATTTCTCAGAACTAGGTACTGAGCAGAATGAACTGTGTATTTCTGAGGTAGCGAACATTCTCCCAGGCCAGCTTACAACTCCCTTGCTGATGGGGTGCTGTTCATACACCACCGTTTTTTTTCTAATTTTATGAGGAACACGTTTTATCCATATTATTTTTAAAAAAGTTTTTGTTCCCTTTCTTGTAAGTGGAGACGCCTTTGTGATTTTAAGGTCAGACTGTTCCACGTAACTAGGTCATGAGCGAGGTGCTGACTCTCTTCTAAACACTTCCTTGTCCACTTAATGATGTTGTCCATCACTTTCCTTGTCTGACTTCCTTCCCTCTCCCCTCCAATGTTCGTCATAGAACAATCCTAGCAAGAGCACTTGATTCTGTAATGTGACGGTACCATCTCAGCTTTTTTCCCGTGAGTGTTGTGAAAAGGGTCTTCCTCAGGCTCAGTGTTATGCTGTTATTATCCATGAGTAAGTTGTTCAGTCTATTTAGTGCTGTCATTGTTTGAACTGTGAACTGTTCAGATCTTTATCCTTTTTCAGCGAAAACTGCCTGAAAGTACTTAAAATGCAGTACTGAGCCGAATTTCTGCTTCGAATTGTGAGGTCTTTAGCAATGTCTCCTTTCATTTGTCCTCTCCTGGCGCTTATTTCCATTCCAAAATTTTCCCTAGAGGTAGTCCAGACGCTTGAGCAGGCTGTGTAGTCATGCAACTAATGTTGTCCTCAGGTCTTAGCCGTTTTGTTTTTCTCTCTATTACGCTGATAATGTCCTCATGGTCTTTCAGAGCATTGCCCATAACACTATGCCATATGACCGACTGTCTTTCGCTACGATTTATTGTTGACCTATTTACGACTAGTATCTTTTACAAAACAAGCAATTTCCAGAGCCCAGGATCTCCCGGGACATTGACCTTACAGCCGTAACAAACTGCAATAAAAGTCGCAAAGCAGCAATAATTTTTTGATGTATGGACTGGCTCGCTGGTCGGCCTCATGAGTCAACACAATAGAATTTGAAAAGAAAATCAATCTTCTCAGATCACGTTTCATCATTTTTTGGGTTTTGTTTTGGTAAGTTTTACGGCACTTGCAACTACACAAAGCTATATGAGTGCGCGGGACACATGTTGGTTGTTTTTACATTTGTTTCTAACCGACGACTTGGTTTTACTTTATGGTTCAAGTTTAAAAGAAAATCCTGGTTAAAACGTAATAGTCAAAACAGTCCTTTGCATTTATAAATAGTACTATCTACATCTTTCAGTAAAGACCAATTGTTTCGTTAACTCCAGAACCCTGCTGGGATCAACGACAGAGAACACATTTTTTAAGTTTCGTCAATGGGTTCCATCGACAGAACATTATGCTCGATGATACAAAAATTTGTACGCTCATCATCAAGTGCCATATCTGTGACAGACATCGGCTATCATGGTTCTCCATTCATTCCTTTTATCGAATGCTCTCCAAAAAGCTACGTTATCCTGATCCCTCCAGACATTCATCTGTTTAGGCTCTCCAAGTAGATTACTTATAATCTAAACAAGCCTCGTTTTCCTTCAATTGTGCGCTGTTGGCCGATAATTTATTGGCTCAAAATGGTATGTAGAAATAATTATGTGCGTTCTACGCCTAAAATACAGAAACGTGGGAAGACATGGAATAACATCAAGAGGCTAGCCCAGGATAGAGAAAGGTGAAAGAATGTTGTCCGAGGTCTATACCCTGGTGCAGGGTGAGAAAGGCAATGATGATGATGATGACGCCTAAAATGCAACGACTTTCTCTTGTTTCCTCAGGAATTCCTGAACTACTACGCCGGAGTGAGCGCGACTGTTGACGATGATTGCTACTTCGACTTGATGATGCGCTCTGTGTACGGCCTTCCAGCACATCGCAACACCTGATTGGACGTTGGGACCCTCTAGCCTTGATGGCGCGCGCCGGCTTTCCACTGTTTTGTGTGGGGGTGTAGTGGAGCATTTGTGGTGTTTCTGGTTGTGGTAGCAGCAGGGCATGTGGCTGAGTGTTAAGTGAGTGTGGTTAAAGCCAGGAATATTTCGTTGATGTCCGACTCGAACTGCGCACCTGCCAAATTACGTCAAACACTTTTACCTTTTATTTATATTAATTTTATTTCATTTTATCTGGGGGAGGGGCTAGAATTATGTTATTCATAAACGTAATTACAAATAATGTTACCATAATAAAAATAACACCATACACAATATTCTGAGAAATTCTTGTAGATAATTATACAGATAACGGGATTACGCTGCGAATGCTGGGCAATTATAAAAGACAATTACAGTAAGATAGAACAAACAGAGATGTGGTTTCTTAGGAGACTTCTGAGAATTTCTTGTTGGAAATAAAAGGAATCAAATGAGGAAGCACATGACGTAGTCAACGTGGGCCGCTCGCTGAAAAAAACAGTAAGGAAGCGACGACTCATTTGAACAGAGAAAGATAAGACTAACATTACTTAAACGCAATTCCACATCATCACTCACCACCACCATTATTTCTAAAATGATCATAGCTCTCAGATCCTTCACTTACATCTAAAGTACTTGAAGATCTACCTGTAACAGTTACATGTCATTCTAAGTATGTACGTCATACACTATTGGACACTATCATACGCACTTTTCCTACTAATCAGATGGCGTCAATCTCATGTAAATGGGCAAGGGATAAAAGAAAGGAAGCGGCGAATGCAGTTTCTGAGGCACTTTAATAGACGTAAGGGCCTTAAACTTCTAGTTCTCATTTGTAGAATTGAAGACAACCGAGGCAGGGGTAGATTTAAAGCAACTTATTTGAAGAACCTTCAAAGATGGATGACGGGGAAAGATTAAAATAATAATAATAATAATATAGCTTTAAAAAAAGAGCTTCCACGTAGAGAAATGATTGGTGAACCAAGATCGTCGATGGTGTTGCTGAACTTGCATTTGATGATGACGAATTATGAAGAAATCACCTTTCCACTTTTATGAAAATCAATGTTCATACACATATAATTATTAGTTCAGATTCGGACATCGACGATTTGTTCTCCTAATAAACGTCTTCATTTCTTAGAAGACGCACTGTTCCCATCTCTTCTGCCCTGCCTTTAGGCATTTCCATCGTAGAACGTGAGTGGTGTGTGGGACATATGATAGTAGTTATTTCTCTGCATAACTGTTGTGGTACCATGTTGTGACCCATTTATTTTATGTATCCTGTATAATGAACAATGTATCATCGAAATCTTACATAATTCCAAGTTTTGCTTTTGAGAACAAACAAACTAACCAACAAACCAACCAACAAACAAACAAAGAAATAAATACCCCGCCCCCCCCCCCCACCAAAGTCTCACCAAAATGCAGCCCCCCCCTCCCCCGTCAACAAATGACAAAATACCCTCCCACAATACAAAGACAACAACAACAACAACAACAACAACAACAACAACAACAACAACAACAACAACAACAACAACAACAACAACAACAACAACTAAAAAACAACCACGCCCTTACATAACAAAACTACATAAAAGACCGTGTACTCGCCAATATTTTTGTAATAGAAATACGACGCTTAGAAAAGAAATGAAACACTTAACTTTCACGTTGCGGAGCGGGAGGAAGATTTCTTTTCTTGAAAAGAAGGCGGAAAAGGAGTGTTTTTTTATAAGGGGGGGGGGGTTGGGGTAAACGTTTTTTGTCACTTAAAATGACGAATGTACACAGCTGGTATCGAGATATATATGTATACATATATATGTTTTGTTAGCCAGCTGTTCAGATTTTCTAAGCCTAATTAAAAAATTTTTAAAAAAAATTGCAGTTTCTTAGGTGTCGGTTGTAGGTGCCCAAAAATATTTTGTCAAATTAAAATTCTAAATGTTGAAAAGAGAACATAATAAAATAGCTACAATTAAAAAAAAAGAAATATCGAAGTTTTCTTGTCGGGCTCCAGAAGAAAAAAAATGCTTTACGGGCTTTGAATAATGGAACAGTTTGCCGACGATATCTGGGGTATCGTGGAGAAATCAGGCGCTCGTCAAAATAATGAAATAACAGGTATTTTTCCTCCAGTTTTGGCAATTTTTATCGACTTTTTTCTTTTTTTTTTGGCTCAACACCTTTTACAAAACTATATAAAAACCACATTTCCATGAGAACTTTACTAAAACACTATAATTAAAGGCATAAGATATGTAAATTTTAATTTTCGAGGACTCTCAAGCTATAGAATTTACCAAACTTTGGGGGTCATTTTCTCGCCACTTTTACCTCTGTATCAAAATGTTTCGACTTATATTCAAGATAGATGGGTATTTTTTCACCGGAAAACAAGGTAAATGAGCAAGCTTTAACCCTATCCGTACGCCCTGGGGCCATTTTGTACCTCCGGAGTTGTATTCTTCACATTTTAGAACTTTTAGTACGAAGATCTCTTGGAAAATTTCAGTATTTCTCTAAAAATCATTTTGACACATCGCTATGCAAAGAGTACGGATCGGATTAACGTGTAAATTTCCTCTTTGGAAAGTGGTAGCACAGAGTTCCCCTCGTCGGATGGATACGATAATAAAACACAACGTACGGGTAGGGTTCATATGATACCAATAACTCCATATACCCAAAAATTGACGAGCGCCTTGTAAAACATAATACTATGTCTTTTACGACTGTTCACGCTCACAAATTAGACTTGGTGAAACTTGATTTCCCCCTCAGCTTCGCCGCTTTTCGTTGTTGCTGCCGGTGTGTCGTGTGACGCTTTCCACGCCTTGTTTAGCTGGACTGTACAAACTACCTAGCAATACCACCAGACCTGGGCATAAAGTAAAAACTACGAAAGCAAAATATTTTACAGCATGCGAGATGGGATGTCTCCGGAAAACCATAAACATCCCAACAATAAGAGGCAGGCAGAGAAATGGAGATTCAAGAGCAATTGTTGGTATGAAATCCTGCCTGCATTTCATAGTAAAAGAAAGAATAAAATGTTTTAGCCACTCGTTACGGACGCTACTTTGTCAGCCAGCCTCGAGAGCATATTACATCAAATACTCTGGCTACAAAGTAAGAATCAGACCTTGAAAAGATGGATTTAGGGAGTCAAGGGAACCCTGAGAAACTACATCTCAAATGGAAGAGCAACAGATTTAGACCTATACTGTGTTGTTTTCATTTTGTGATGTCAAACTGTTCAGAAAAGAACACAGTTTTGTTTACGCTGGAAAAACAAAAAGTTAGGGTGTTGGTATCGATCCAAATTTGCTCGTCAGAATAATGTGGGTAAAAGTCTACTTGAGTCTCCCTTCCCCGCCCCCATTCCCTGCCATTAGTAAAGTAAGTTAAAATGGTCTTTCGCACTTGACGTCAAGGCTATTCTCATGTTGGCTTCGGCAGAGAGTGGAGACCTCAGGTGTGCATAGTGTGTTAAGCAAACTCCAAAAGAAGGACTCAAGTAGACTTTTACTGCGATATGAAGAGATAATGTTTCTGTGGAGATTGCACGTTTAAATCGACGCTTGTGTACCAATATTTGACATGCAGGCCTGTTCTTTGTAAACAGCCTCTAAAGTCTGTTTTGCATTCGTTTGCTGAAGGGCTATTCCTGCGTAACTGACGGGGCATTTAAACTATACTTTCCTACAATGATAACGCTGTAAATCAATATCAATTAATTTTTTCAAACTTTAAAAGATCAGAACAATTGAAAGACATATTACGAATAATTGACTGTAGTCATTTGCAAAAAAAACCAACATATTGTATGCAAATTCTGTGACGTGTTTAGTTTCGGTAACTGACCGGACAAATGAGGCATTTTTTCTGTCCCATCAGTTACCGAGAAATAGCCCTATATTATGTGTCTGGAACGTATGAGATAATTCTCATTATCATTATCCTTGCTATAATATCATACTGCAACCTCATGTTTGTCCTTTAATAAACTTTTGAATCAGAACTGGTTGATTAATGGAGCAATAGATCAAAAGGTAGAAATGTTGCACCGTGCACAGACGACAATCTTATGGAAGTAATAAATCTTACCGCGACTTATTGTAACTCACTTTAACTCAGTGGTGGAGATGATGTGCACTTTGTCCGACAATAAATATGAGGCAGCGTGGTGGAATCAGGCTCTCGTCAAAATAATCAAAGAGAAGAGACTTGCATTTTTCTGCCGGTTTGTGATTTTTTATCAAATTTTTGTTTTTTGGCTCAATACTTTTCATCCCCTTGAAAGAACTCATTTCAGTATGGATTTTTCTGAAAAACGTTGATAAAAGGCACAAAAATGTAAATTTTCAGTTACCACGGACTCTTAAGCTAAGGAAATAACAAATCTTTGGCGGCCATTTTCTGACTATTTCTACCTCTGAAAACAGGTGACCCCCACCTCCTTCTTTTGCAAATATCTCGACTTGTATTCAAGATAAATGGATATTTTTTCATTCAAATAAAGACAAGAAAACAAGCTTTAAGATGATACCAATAACTCTATATGTCCAAAAATTGACGAGAGTCTGATTCCACCACGCTGCCTCACAAGTGATCTTTCTATACCATGTATTGCCACCGCATAAGGTTTAACTACGGTCATATGTTACTCGGACTGAGTGCTGGCTTGTATTGACACCATTTTCCGGTTTTTGGTAAATTTTAGTCACAGCTGTAAACGCTGTTGAACAATCCTACTTTTGGGGCGAAAATTATTGCTTAACTGTTAATTTCCGTATTTTTGTTTCATTTTGTAGCATATCTCGTTTTTTTCCGACTGGAATTCAGAGCTTGAAGAGGGATTTACGTTAATATCGGGAAAATGGAGTTTGTTCAAGATAGCACAAAGCTTGAGACTTGTACGTTCGTGCTCCCTTTTTAAGGTCTGTAAATAATGACTACACGTGCCTCCGTTTCTAACACCACGCAGTGTTGAAAAATATGTCGAAATATTGATCATTCCTTTACGCACCAATAAAAAGTATACTTTTCTCGTTATCATGTCGTTGTCTCGTGTAGGTTGTTCAACCGAAGACAAAGTCGATAAATTTCTTTCGACGGTTACCTTTTCCCGCACACGTCTGGTAGGGATGTGCGTATTATCCTGCCCTTACGTGATCATTTAAAACTGGTCTTGGACTTCTTTTGGCAAATGTTCACGTAATCCTCATCTGTCCTTACCAGATTTGTCCATAAATATCTGAATCTAAATTCGTCTTGCTGACCTTTATCGAAAGGACAACCTGTAAAATAATAATATTTAAGACAATCCCTCTTAAAACTGTCAATTTACTTACTTGGTGATCCTATTGATAATGTTTGTTTTGTGTCTAAATTCATTATTCTCGCTCCATCCTAGATGCCCTTTATTTGAGCAGTCAGATTACAGAATGCTTGGGCCAATATTGCATGAAGATCACCATTGGGGAACAAGTGTTCTTTGTTATGTACCTTCTGTTGTAATTCTCTACACACACTGGATGTCTATCCCTGTATTTCACAGAATAAACGCACATAAAAGAGTTGCACGTTTCACATTTGAATTTGTTCTTTGTTCTAATACGTTGTGGTTGTTTTTGTTTTTTTCTTTCGTTCTTGTTTTAACATCGATTTATATTGTAAAGTTTTCCTAGAAGAAAGGCTAAGGTTTTTTCCCCGTGGCGTAATGGTAGAATAGACGCAAGGGTCTTGAACATCTAGCTCTTACTGGCAAAATTGAAGGCAAGCGAGGCAGGGGTAGGCCCAGAGCAACCTACTTGGGAAACCTGAACAAGTGAGTGACAGGGAAAGATCAGGGAAACATAGCTTTTTTAAGAGCATTCGAGCAAAGGAATGAACGGAGAACCATGATCGCCGATGTCTGGCACTGGATGATGATGTATGGTAGAGTGCTCAACTCAGAAGACGAAGGTTCCTTTTTAGGGCGGTGCCACTGACTGAAGTGTCTTTAGGCCATTCCCAAGGGGCGGACTTTTCTCGTTCTTAGTACCAGTAGAACTGTAACAAGGGCTGATTCAACAATGTCATGCTCATAACTGTTCCTGAACTACAACAGGGAACTGCTGCTTTTTCTTTCCTAATCCTTACTATCGTCATTTTCTTCTGCTTCTTTTATATGTTTGTCATACTCTTGTGACCCGTTATTTCCGGGGTGCCCTGAAAGTCAAAACAGACTTTGTGCTGTTAAAGCTAGAGAGATGAGCAGAGTAAACCCGATTCCCTGTAAAGACTTCTCTGTTGACATCCACCCCTTGGCGCTCATATGACCTTATGCAGTTGCGAGCGCCGTAAAACCTCTACTAAATAAATAAATTTAGAAAAATGGAAGCCAAAAAACAACAACCCTTAACTAGGGCTCTCGCGGTCTAGAGGTTACGGTGTTCGCCTCACTCTCAATAGGTCCCAGGTTCAAATCCGGATAGCGGCGGAAAGTCTTCTTCTCCAAAATGTTGTCCTTTCACATCCTCTCCTTCTCTCTAACAATATCCTGACGTCTGCTTTCGTCCCCACTTTCTGCCCCCCCCTCACCCCTTTGCCCCCCCCCCCCCCTTTGCGGCTCTCGACTCTTTCTGCAGCATTTCTACTGCTACTCCTTAGCTCCTTCTTACTGTTGTCTTTCAGCCCCACCCCTGATCTTATAGTAGGTAAGATCTATGGCATAGCCTTCTCGGACAAGGGCGAAAACTCACGCAGATCCCGAGTGCAAGTTGCGCACGTTAAAGATCCCTTGGTGGTCCAAAATCGATAAGAGTAGGCTTCGGCCGCCAACCAGGCAGTGTCCCGCGCGCTCATATGACCCCCTACTCCCCCCTCCCCAAACATCAACAACAAAAAACACACACACACAAGAAACACACACAAAAAACGAAGAAACAAACCCTTAAAATACCCCCTTTTTAATAAAGGTGTTTTACGCACCAACTCCCGGCAATTTTAGATAATTTAGGAGGTGGGGTTTGAATCTGTCTATCTTGGCCAACCGGGGCTGAGAGGAAGTAAAGTCCCAACAGAAAGACTGAGATACTCGATAAGAAGTCATTCTACCCACATAGGAGTCGAATTCGGGACCTCTGAGAGTGACGGCAAAGCAACTAATTGCTACACCGCAGACGCCGGTACGCAATCCCCCGCTCAAGGAGTCTATAATATTGTAATTGCATGTCGATGTTTCCTGTAACCATCTACACTAGGCCAGCTCGGGCCGAGAGGGCTACGTAATAATAACAATAACAACAACAACAACAATAATAATAATAAAGATAATAATACAAATAATAATAATAATAATAATAATAATAATAATAATAATAATAATAATAATGATGATAATACAAATAATAATGCAAATAATAATAACGATAACAACAACAACAATAATAAATAATAATAATAATAATAATAATAATAATAATAATAATAATAATATTATTACAAAAAACAAAGAAAAGAAAAGAAAAGAAAACCAAAAAACCCAAAAAACAAAACAAAAGAAAGAACTCCCTTCACGGGAATCGAAATCACGTCCTGTGCGTGCAACAGCGAAGAGCCAAATCGCACCACTGCAGGCAACGGGAGGTTAAAAGATTATTTGCCACTAGAGGTGACTAATCGGACAGTTGTGTGGTTTTCAGCAGTAATGTCTGTTTTTTTGGGTTTTTTTGGTAATTGTTTTACGGCGCTCGTAACTGCATAAGGTCATGAGTGCGCGGGACACACCAAACATTTTCGGTTGGTAGGAAATTTTGAATTTTGCTCGGGTGGTGGCCGAAGCCTACTCTTATCGATTTTAGATCACCAAGGGATCTTTAACGTGCGCAACTTGCACACGGGATCTCCGAGTTTTTTAGCATTTGTCCGAGAAGGCTAGGGGTAGATATTTCCTACCAGAAGATCAGGGGTGTGACTGAAAGACAACAGTAAGAAGGAGCCAAGGAATAGGAGTAGAAAGGCAGCGGAAAGAACCAGGAGCCCACAGGAGGGGGCAAACGAGGGTGGTGGGGGCAGAAGTGGAGACGAAAGCAGACGACAGAACTTTGCTAGAGAGCAGGAAAGGAGGTGAAAAAAAGACAATTTTAGAGAAGAAAACTTTTCCGTCGCTCCCCGGATTCGAACCCGGGACCTTTGAGTGAGAGGCCCTGAGAGCCCCTGCAGTAATGTCTGACATCGCCAAAGCAACAGCAAGGCAAGCTTCACATACCAAATAATATTAATGACATGACGTACATAATACAGACTTCAACATACGTTAAGGATCACTTGCAAACACTCTGAGTGGTCTTATTGCGTCAACCTGCACATGGGCGCTCTTGGACTGACCCAGTGGCTTGATGGCACTGCCTCAAGTGGACAATGACAGAGCGTGACACTGCAAGCCTTCTGACAACTTTTCAGGCTCAACTCCATCCTGCAGCCATGCCATTGCTCTGACACGATCAACGTCTCTCAGCTTTCGTCTCAGTTTCATATTGATGCGATACTGGATTTTGCGCAAACGGCGGCTTATATTGCCACCAAAGTGGAATGTCCGTGGTGTTGCGCACAAGTCGATAAAAACAGGAAATCTGACTAAAATTCCCCGAGGATTTCCGTGCTGCACGTGGCGGTTTTGCCCCTTTAGGAAGCTTTGCAGTTCGCATTGGTAACCCAATAACACTTCAGAGCAAACAATTTTGAAACATTCCTTGCTGTCTTTTTTCGGATACAAAAAATCAGGGTTGTCTGTCAAGGTGGTCATTAACTTATGTTGAATTCTGTAATTAATTATATATTGTAACTAACAGGGAAACAACCGTAGTTCTTTCCTACAGTTCTTCCTCTTACTAAAAAACAAAATATTGTAAGTGCAAAGGATAGACACCAAAACAAGCCTGTAACATTTTTGTCTTAGAATGTTTTATTTACAAGCATCATGCGTACTTTATAAAATCACTGCTAGCGTCATGCACGCATATCACTCATTCATCACAATTTTACAATTTGGTCTTATGCTCTTAATAGAAATATACACATAATGAAACTGTAGAATGTAGAGTTGCCAGAACAGAAAAAAGACAATGATAAGTACTGAATACGTTATAAACATTGCTGGATATCTTACGAGAAAGGGATTGTGCCCATATTATCATAAACACCAGAAACATAACTCTCTCCGCCCCCCCCCCCTTCCCCCCAAAAATATAAAAAGTTGAAAAACCGAACAAACAAAACATAACAAAACAGAAAACCCCCACCAATCCCCAACGTTAATGCAAAATATCTACCCTGCATTATTCAAATGTAGTTGACAAAACCCACACAGTCAGAAATTCCACAAGTCACCAAAAGTACAGGGTAACAATAATGAATTATAAAAAATGATGCGTCCATGTGCAGAATTATGACCTTATGCAGTTGCGAGCACCGTAAAACACTAACTGAAACAAAAACAAACGAACTGCTCACGATGTCTCTCCTTTCGAGCATATCAAGGAAGTCAAGTTCAGAAGGGAGGGAAGCTGTACTTGGGCAGTCTACTTCCTCTATATCTACCGCTCAGGCAAAGCTGTATCGTGCTTACTGCTTTAAAGATCAATTGTCAAGACACAATAGGCCATCATAATTTTCATACAAACCTACAACATTTTTATTGGATGCTACTATGAAAAAATCCCCAGTTCACATTCTGATACTTCTGTTCCACGTTCATATTATCAATGTATTTTATATTAAAACAATGACTGGAATTGCATTGAGGAGGTGCACATCGTTATAAAATCGCAAAGTTACAGTAGCTAGTAGTGGGCTCAAAGAGAAGATTTTTTAAAGGAGAAATACCCTTGAAGTCGGAAATTTGAGTTAGGACAAGGCAGTACTCAGCTCGCGATTTAACGGCATTCCAGTATTTACAAACATCAGCTCAGTGATCATTAAATTAATGTCCCAACAATTTCGATTTAATCTAAATAGCTTGTACTGTATCTTTCTTTATTAGAGCATAGAAATAAATTACATCTCTACTGTCATATGCATCTATAACGCATTTACAAAAAACAACAACAAAAACAAACAAACACCCCCCCAAAAAACAACAACAACAACCCCCCCCCCAAAAAAAAAACAAC
>NW_004797360.1:1256495-1257789 GCF_000002075.1 Aplysia californica
GATGATGATGATGATGATGATGATGATGATGATGATGATGATGATGATGATGATGATGATGATGATGATGATGATGATGATGGTGGTGATGATGATGATGATGATGACAATGATGGTGATGATGATGATGATGATATTGATGATGATGATGATGGTGGTGGTGATGATGTCATTGAAATGTAAAGGGTAAAATTCCAAGACAGAAATTCACCATGTATGAAATTGAACTTTTCATCTGACACTGCAGTTTTTATCATGAGCATCTCTCTAAATAGAGACAATAAGAGTTTTTGTGACCAAATCTATTAAAGGAATTGAAAACCACAAATTAAAAAAACAACCAAAGCACTAAAGGATCAAACTATGCCCATACCAAGCCCACCACACTTCTGTCACCCCTGCCCCTCCCCTTAAACAAAAAAACACAAGAAATATAAAACTTCAGCACTAAAAGCAGAATAATATTCGAATAGGTCATACTTCATGAAGCGAGGAAAACAAACATTAATAATATTTCACATCGTAAAAATGGAGCTTCAAAATCATATTTTACATAATATTAAAGCGAAAGAACCTTTTCGAACTTTTCTTCATTAAAAGTCTCTTCGTATTGCGCAAATTATAAAGAACTCGGAGATGAGCACTTAAACGCAATCATTTTTATTCTTGGCGTAGACTTTAAGGAGACAACCGTGCTTAAAAGTAACAAGAAACAAGCACGACTGCATTTACCTCCCTTTGATCATTATACATTTTAAAAACTGTGTTCACATAAGCGTGTACTTATATTATAATGAATGTGCACACATGCCGTGTCTGGAGGACACATATATTTAAATAATGTACATGTATATACATACTAACACACACATACACACACTCACGCACACGTGCACACACACGCACACACGCGCGCGTGCACACACACACACACACATACACACTCACAAACACATAATCACACATGTATCTCCTCGATCCTACATAAGAGCATGCTCACATACAAATATGTATATGTCCACATCCATATCTGCACATACACTCTCATGCTACGAAAACCATCCCAAAAGACAACAACAATAAAATAAAAACCAAACAAAAAACAAACAACTTAAACAAAAACATATAAAAAGGTATAAAAATCCCCCACACAACCATTCAAGTGTACATCCAACTTCTTACCAAAATGCCCACGCACACACACACACACACACACACACACACACACACACACACACACACATACACATACACTCACACACACATGCACACACATGCACACACATATACCCAC
>NW_004797360.1:1258730-1259586 GCF_000002075.1 Aplysia californica
TTCAAAAACCCAAAAGCTCCGCACTGAACGAACCCGAACTGCTGATGAACAGCAGTCGATCTGCGCACGCAAGGAGGTGCTATTCCAATTCTTCTTATGGAAAAACGAAAGAGAGCTTGAAAACAGACTGCAGCGCCATCTGAAGCAAAGAGCGGACTTCTGGCGGACACTTTTTTGGCTGAGTGGACCATCTTGTTATGTACTATCTTTGGTCTTAGACACATGCGTGTATCGTTTGACAGTGCCACACCGCGTAATATCTATCTGTCTGTCAGTCTGTCTCTATATCTGTCTATCAGCCCATTTCTCCATCTACTCTTACTCTGACACTTGCTAACTCCCTCCCTCTCTCTCTCTCTCTCTCTCTCTCTCTCTCTCCCCTCTCTCTGTGTCTCTCCTCCCTTCTCTCCGTCTCTCTCTTTATATATACATATAATAATTTTAATGTGTCTATATTATATATTCAAACGCACACACACCCCTACGACTCTCTCAATATCTCAGTTCACACTATCCGTTCATTTTCTATGATTCAGGCAAACTTGTAGACAAATCCCATCCATTGCTTTCCCTCCCCAACACTTATATCCTTTCCTATCGATCAAGGATTTTCAATGAAACTTTTGAAAGTTTCTCGCTTCTTGCCTGGGTTGGACGGTAGGGTTGGCGCGAACTCGATCTTCTCTTTCTTCGCCTGCTCAGCTCGTCTGGACATTCGGCGACTCTGTAAATACAAGAACCAACATTGTAGCTCCGATAGCAAAATATTGTGAGGCGTCGTGATGAAATCATCCGCTCGTCAGAATAACGAAATCGAAGAAACAGGCATTTCCCCGCTCGTTGAGATTTTTTTTCG
>NW_004797360.1:1259686-1261191 GCF_000002075.1 Aplysia californica
GCTCTCGTTGTAGTCTTATGGTTATGGTTAAATAGGTCCCGGGTTCGAATCCGGACAGCAACGGAAAATATTCGTATCTTAAATTTTCTCTTATCACATCCATTCCTGTTCTCTAACCATGTTCTGTCTTCTGCTTTCGTCTACACTTTCTACCTCCACCCCTCACCTCATTTGCCTCTTCCTCTGGGATCCTTTCTAATGCTACTCCTCGGCTCCTTCTTACAGCTGTCTTTCAGCCACAACCGCGATCTTATGGTAGGTAAGATCAACAAATAACATTTTCGGATAAGGGCAAAAAATCTTGGGGGTCCCATGTGCAAGTTGCGCACGCTAAAGATCCCTTGGTGGTCTAAAATCGATAAGAGTAGGTCTCGGTCGCCACCGGGGCAAAATTCAAAATTTCCTACCAACTGAACTTTTCTAATGCGTCATGCGCGCTCACATGACTTTATGCAGTTGCGAGCGCTGTAAAACACCAAAAAAACCAAACAAAAACCAAGAATAAAAACAAACAAACACTGAAGCTTTGGAGGCTATACAGGTGTTAACGAAGTTAGAGGCTCCTTAACGTCGCGCGCAGAACACGACATTGTTTCTATGCTCATGTGGGATAGTTTGTTTTAAAAAGTCAAGTGTGCGTGTGTGTTTGATGGCACTTTGTATCCCTCTCAGGCTGGGTTAGCCCCGACAGCAGGTACAGTCGAAGCAGCGCTCCTCCTTTAATAATTATAATAATAATGATAAATAGCATTTGTATAGCGAATGTCCCCACTTGAAAGCAGGCTCTATGTGCTTTACACTATATTAAAACCCCAGCAGACCATAGAACACTCAGAAACATTCTCAGCTTCCCGGGAAGCATACAGTGCAAGCAGCTGGTTAAACACTCAAACACTAACAAACTGACAAGATCTTTCTCTATCTATAGCTGGGTACCATTTTCACCTGGGTGAAGTGGGGGAAAAATTAGTGTAAAGTGCCTTTCCCAAAGACACAACGTCGGGCCCACGGCTCGAACCCCCGAACCTGCAAACCTCACGATTACGAGTCCGGTAGCCTAACCACTAGGCTTTAATGATCTACACTGTGTTACTTGAGGGCGTAAAACAATAGGTGCGCAATTACTCACCATCAGTTTGTCACTTTCTCTGAACACTTTAGACTTGTTTCTTTTCACCTGTGGTGAGTTTCTCTCCTTCTCTTCGTCACTGTAGCTTCCACTGTCCCGCTCAAGGCTGTCATCAGACGCTAGTTGGTTCTCTGAAAGTGTACGTTTCACATGAATAAGATAGAAGATCAACTATTCTTTAACAGAAATGCAGAGAGTTAGTCGTCAAGGCCTTTTTCGTTTAGGGATGATATTTAGAGGGAGAGAGAGGGTGGGAGAGAGAGGGTGCGAGAGGGAGAGAGATAGAAAGAGAAAGACAGATAGATAGACAGACAGATGGATAGAGAGAGAGAAAGAGAAAGAGAGAGAGGGAGAGAGAGAGAGAGAGAGAGAGAGA
>NW_004797360.1:1262055-1263766 GCF_000002075.1 Aplysia californica
TCTGGTGTGGTTTGCTTCTTCTTTTCTATCAAACATCTATCGTCCTTATCTTATTCTCTCCTTCATCTTTTTATATTTGTTACTCTCTTGTAACAGCTCTAATCTTCTGGCGCTCATATGACCTTATGCAGTTGCGAGCGCCGTAAAATCTCTATTAAAACTAAAATTGAACTTTGGTTTGTTTTGGGAAAATGCAAAACACGCACACAACACAAAGACGCCATTGCTTACTTCTTGAACTGCTTCTCTTAGCTTCAGAACGGCTGGAAGTGGAGCTTCTGCCCGAGCTGATGCTTTTCTGTGAACAAATCACAAGATGCAGGGGTCGGTGTCAACAGATTACGTGATACAGGGGTCAGTACAATAACTAATACAGTTACCATTACTCACAATCATAATAAATATTGTGACTTACTTTAAATACTTTCATTTTTTTTAAAAAGCAGTATAGCAGTATACTGCAATTAGCGTTTTTTTTGTCGTTGTGTATCTTGTGTTGTGCCTTTATTCGCTTGTTTGTCTGTTCACTTGTTGGCTAAGCGCTTTAATATCTGTCTGTCTGTCTGTCTGTCTGTCTGTCTGTCTGTCTGTCTGTCTGTCTGTCTGTCAGTTCGTCTGTCTGTCTGTCTGAAAATTTTTTTTCCCTTCTATTTCATCTTGAGACCGATATCAGCTTTGACAAACAAAGCACACACGGGTCCTTTAAAGTCATTTCCCCCCTCATATCAGTCTGTTAGGGTGTTATTGTAAATCGATTTTACTTTCAGAAAACAGTCATATGTATGCAATGATTATAATGATATAAAAATCTTAAGACAGTTACATCCTGACATTGATTTTGGCCTAGCAGAGCACAATTCCAAGGTTTGTGGAAAATTCTTCCCCCCAAAAAAATTGTGTTTGAAGCCATGCAAAGATTAAACTAACTAACAATTATTATTTTAAGGCCGACAAGCTCACCAATTTAAGTTTAAGAAAGGGGAAACGTGCTGCTTTGGCGAGTTGTGGCGCTTGTGACGATCACAGGAGCTGCTTGTCAATATTTTCTTATCTCTTCACTTTTTAACAAACTGGCTATCCTAATGTTAGCTGCTTCACCGTCGAATGCACAAGACCAAAGTTCGACTTCAGAGAGAGAAGAATTTCTTTTCTAGTATCTCGGCCTCTCCACAAGGATATAGAATTCCTCTAAGCCAGGATTATTCCTATTGTGCCAAGCAGGGTAGAAACCTACCTCGTAAATGACGTAAATTGTGTTGAAAGGGAAGCAAAACACTTACATTTAAAGAAAAAAAATGATAGAGAAATGCGAGGTGAGTATCAAACCTTTGAACTTTGTCCCGAGAGTGAGGCGTCCAAGTCAGTGGTGGATCGTTTTGAACCCTTGATCTTGGCCATAAACGACTTGATCTTCTTGACCATAGCACCTTTGCTCTGCTTTAAAAACAAATAAATAAACCGGTGCACTTGTTGAAATTGTATA
Source organism: Aplysia californica (assembly GCF_000002075.1). Taxonomy (NCBI): domain Eukaryota; kingdom Metazoa; phylum Mollusca; class Gastropoda; order Aplysiida; family Aplysiidae; genus Aplysia; species Aplysia californica. The sequence continues at coordinate 1,263,539 of NW_004797360.1, forward strand.
GTCGTTGCTTTTTAATGGAAACTGTTTTACATTCCCATTGAACACAATGATGATAGCTTGAGTGGTGTACTGCTTCTACTTCGTCTCACCCTGGGCGAGGCTAGATTCTACGAGAACTCAGAAGAAGAAGATAATGCTCGAGAAGAAGAAGAAGAAGAAGAAGAAGAAGAAGAAGAAGAAGAAGAAGAAGAAGAAGAAGAAGAAAAAGAAGAAGAAGAAGAAGAAGAA
>NW_004797360.1:1266875-1268362 GCF_000002075.1 Aplysia californica
ATCATCATCATCATCATCATCATCATCATCATTGTTGTACAGTAGAAACAAACAAACAAACAAACAAACAAACAAACAAACAAACAAACAAACAAACAACAGCAACAACAACAACAAAACAATAATAAAAACAAAAAACCCCCACCACCACCAACAAAAACAACAACAGCCACAACAACCCGAAAACATTATAATATGGAAAATTAGATACACCTATAGTTTAGTCCCAGTCACCCATCTGTTCAAGTTCTCTAAGCAAATTGTTCCCTGTAAACCTCTGCCTATTTTGCCTTTTATTTTTCCAATGAGAGTAAGATGTTCAAAACTTTTAAATATTTTCTAGGGTTCTAGAAATAACTGCATTTATTTGTCTCTTCCTTCTAGGTTTTATTTGTGATCGTTCCATGCGGGGATTCTTTCAGCAAAACGTCACTTGATTTCTTTTCCTGCAATGACATTCTCAACAGTCCCCCGGGATATCACATTTCTTTTGTCTCTGGTTTATTTTTTCTATACTGACACAAGGCGACCCCATCCCCTTTCAGTTGCAAATATTATCTCGACTTCTATTCAAGACAAGAGAATTATTTATTTCATGAAAAGCCAGGCAAATTCAACAGGCTTTAAGATTTTACAAAAGACTGTATACGCCCCTAAATTGACGACCCTGCTTGTTCCCTCTGCGTCCTGAACCATATCACTACCCTAGAATTACAAAGTTCTATCTGCTCAGTACTTAGTTTTTCTGAAATTTGACGTTAAAATGTTTGAGTTTCAAAACATGCAAAGCTTTTTTCGAATGCAATTTTTTGAATATACTGATAAGGACTCCGAAAAATCTTACGATTTTGTTAGAGCAGATAGGACATCATTAATTAGTTTCTGACCTTATGGTCCTAGAAAGTCAAAACAGCCAAAAACGTCAGAAAGGATTTTGATATTCCAATTATGTAGCGACTTTATTCTAAAAAGAAAGAGAATTTCCTCTGAAAAGAAAGAGAACTTTGTGATTCTAAAGTAGCGACTTTACACTGAAAAGAAAGAGAACTTTGTGATTCTAAAGTAGTGACTTTACACTGAAAAGAAAGAGAACTTTGTGATTCTATAGTAGCAACTTTATTCTAAAAAGAAAAAGAACTTTGCGATTCTAAGGTAGCGATTTTTACCCCGAAAAGAAAGAAAGGCAGTGCACTTACAAGGGCTCGGGGTTTCTCAGGGTCGAGGACCCCTCCACTGTGGATGCTCGAGACCGAATAATGTCTTCCTCCCCGACACCCAACATCTTCAAGGCTTTTCTAGAGGTAGACCCTGGGGAGTCCAGCGGGCTCAGGATCGGGTCACGTGGTGAACTCTGCTTACTGGATTCGTCGGATGGCTGTCGTCTGTCGGTTATGGGACTAGGGCAAGGGCTCTGAAAGGAAGACATTAATAATAATATGAGCAGATATTTTATGCTAAAATGATTCTTAATACTTAATATAATAATA
>NW_004797360.1:1270050-1275270 GCF_000002075.1 Aplysia californica
GCGTTAGATTTGTCTTCGAGAGAATGAACACATTACTTTAGTCTTTCATAAGAGTTTTACGGCACTTGTAACACAATTAATTTTGTCATATAAGTGCGGAAGTGACAAGACAGTAACATACACACACACACACACACACACACAAACAAAAAAAAACCGACGGAGGATAGATAAGGACGATAGATATTTGATGGTAAGAAGGAGCAAACCGCACCAGAGCACCTACCGACCACCCAGAGATGTGTGTGTGTGTGTGTGTGTGTGTGTGTGTGTGTGTGTGTGTGTGTGTGTGTGTGCATGTCTGTTTGTTTATTTGAGTAAAAGAGGCGCAAATCAAGACTATGAAGGTCATTTCGTGCAGAGAATAAGTCAAACTGGCAGACACAAATAACCGAGAGAAAGAATCAAAGCACGACGCATCCTCCAACCTTCGGTGCTTGATTTAATTAAGAGTTTCAGAGTGAGCTGAGTTACTGACTAAAAGGTACACTGTGTGAACGTGCGTGCGTGCGTGCTGGGGTGCTTGAATATGTGCTTGTGTGTGCGTGTGTGTATGTGTGCGTGTGTATGTGTGCGTGTGCGTGTGTGTGTGTGCGTGTGTGTGTGTGTGTGCTTGCGTGTGTGAGTGTGCGTGTGTGCTTGCGTGTGTGTTTATGTGTGTGTGCGTGCGCGTGAGCGTGTTTATTGTGCTTCATCTTCCATAGAACTATGAGACTGATGTTAATCAGTGCATGCTCGCTTCGAACATTTCTTCTTATTATCAGTTATGAAAATAACAAAGGTAAACATATCGACATAACAATCATGAAATGAATAAATGCACATGTAGGTATATAAATGATTAGCAAAATTGAATGCAGAGTAGATAGGAACGATGGATGTAAAGCTTGAAAAAGTGAGAATTTTAGGTGAAAAATAGATGTCAACACGGCATGGTAGTAGAAACTTAGGTTTGAAAGTGCTTATTGTGTTTAGGTGGTTTGGAACAAATTAGGTGCCTTTTCTACTTTCCACAACAAAATACTCAACAAAAATCGTAGACAGGCAGACAGACAAACTGAGAAACAGAGGATAGAGAGAAATACTTCTCCGCTCTCCTCTCCTTTTTCCTCGTCATACACGAGAGATGTAAAACAAAAGCCCAATCACCCTCGCCCAATGTTAACCAAAGATACAAACTTATTCGAAAATGAAGACACACAGTTTGGTACAAAATGTCTTCCCATTCATCCAAAATGTCAGTTAGAAATATAAATGGCAAATAATTGTAATTAATTTCTTTTACTGAAATTTCAGAATAAATCTATTTAATCTATTTGAGAATACGAAGCTACACAGAGGAAATGCACTGACCCACGCACCATGAGAAATGAAAGGTGTATTTCCACGAGAGATCATAGTTTTGGGTAAACTGGTGATTGGATATTTTTCGCAGAACTGCTTAAGAGTACTGTAGTTGACATGGTGTGTGTGTATGTATGTGTGTGTGCGTGTGTGTGTGTGTATGTGTGTGTGTGTGTGTGTGTGTGTGTGTGTGTGTGTGTGTGTGTGTGTGTGTGTGAGAGAGAGAGAGAGAGAGAGAGAGAGTGTATGTGTGTAAAAGACAAGCCTGAACACTTTTGTCCAGATGTTAACAAAAGACACAAAAGTATTCGACAAGGAAAACGAAGGAAGAGACGGAGATTGTAGATACAGAAAGAACAGAGAAAGAAAGAGGGTGAGTGAGATAGAACTAGAGACTGACAGAGAGAGAGAGAGAGAGAGAGAGAGAGAGAGAGAGAGAGAGAGAGAGAGAGAGAGAGAGAGTCAGAGAGATCGAGACAGAGAGAGAGAGGGGGGGGCAGAGAGAGAGTGAGAGAGAGAGAGAGAGACAGACAGAGAGACAGAGAGAGGAAGAGAGATAGGGGGGATTGGGGAGTGGGAGAATAGGGTAGGGGGAAGGGTAGAGAAATGGTGTGGGGATTTGGGGAATGCTGAAGTTTGGGAAAGGAGAAAAGAATTCATATCCAGAGAAACAGCTTTGAGAAAAGAGAAATACGTTAGATAGAGAAAAAAAAAGTATTGCAATAGAAACGACATAAACGACATCAATTATCACAACAGATTTTAACATGGTGTAGGATATGAGTTTGCCTGTTAGTTTGAACAGATAAAAATAAAAACGAGATACAAATAAAACAAGCTACAATCACTTTAAATGTCAAAGAAAAGGAAAACAGATAACGTAAAAAAAAGCCCAATAAACCGTTCAGTGAAATAAAAATACGTAAACAATACCCCGTCCTTCTATTTTAAAAAAAAGATAATTAAAAATGAAATTACAGAATGTACGTTTTTAAAATCCAAACTCAAGAAATGAAATCTGGCCTGTACTTTGCATGCATGACTCACTGATATTCTTCTTGTGGGGAAGCTTTTTCCGAAAGAGCGAAGGTTCGGATCTGGCTCTATGCTTGGCGCGTAACCGAGCTATCAAGTGATGGAATGATTGGGTGAGTGAATAAATAAGGAGGTTGGGGAGGAGTAATGAATGGGTGAGTGAGTGAGTGAGTGAGTGAGTGAGTGAGTGAGTGAGTGAGTGAGTGAGTGGGAGGGTGAGTGAGAGGGTGAGTGAGTGAGTGAGTGAGTGAGTGAGTGAGTGAGTGAGTGAATGAGTGAGTGAGTGGGAGAGTGAGTGAGTGAGTGAGTGAGTGAGTGAGTGAGTGTGTGAGAGAGTGAGTGAGTGAGTGAGTGAGTGGGTGAGAGAGTGAGTGAGTGTGTGAGAGAGTGAAGGGGTAGGCGATTGAGTGAATAAACATGGAGGTTGGGTAGGAGTATTGAGTGGGTGAGCGAGCGAGAGAGTAAAAGAACGCGTGATTCAGTGAATAAATGCGTGGGTGAATTATGAGTACATAGGGAGGGACGGGGATGGGGAGGAATATTGAGTAAGTGAGTGAGAGAGTAATGAATGGACACGAGAGTGAGTGATTAGGTGGGTTGGTGAGTGAGTGAGGGAGAAGAACATCTTGTGATAAGTGAATGAATGATTGAATAAGTGAATGTGAGAGTGAGTGAGGGATTAAGCGAGGTATCCAGTGAGTGAGAGAATGTAAACGAGAAAGAGTGATTTGATGAGTGAGTGAGTAAGTCCAGTGCTAGGGTGCGTGAGATTAGAAGGAGGGGGAAGGGTATTAATGAGAATGCATGTTATGATGAAAAGAGACGACTGAATGCGTGGCAATTTAGAAGAAATTTAGTAGATTTTGTAGATTTTGTAGAGTGGTATACTTCTTGAAGGAATAAACGAAAGGATTATGGGCGTTGGGTGACGAATATGGGCAAAATAAAGGGAGCATTTGAAAGGACTAAATCGTAGTGGGAGAGTGGCATAAACATACATCTGAATTAAATGTTATTTATTGACACTGTCTCACTGCTACGACATAAAAAGCTCTTCAAAATTCCCCTTAAACATTTCATGAAATTGAAGACAGGCTTTTGAAACCCACACTTATGCATTATACCAATCTCTTTGTGTAGCATTCTGGATGTGCAACAAGATAGGATTCAATGTCGATAAACCTTTTTTTTACAAAACCCAGACAAAAAGGGTAATCATTCAAATATTTACAGTACGATGTAAGTCTCTCTCTCTCTCTCTCTCTCTCTCTCTCTCTCTCTCTCTGTGTGTGTGTGTGTGTGTGTGTGTGTGTGTGTGTGTGTGTGTGTGTGTGTGAATGTGTGTGTGTGTATAGCTGCTCAAATAGAACCTCTTTGCTGCAGCAATATTACGTACGAGCAGCCAAGCGTTGAATGCATGTGTTCAGTTTCTTTTGAGCAATGAAAGCACAGGACACTGCATTCTGTGGGGATTGCGTGAACAAACGACATAAAAACATAACCATTTCAAAGCAATGGCTCAAGCACGAGACTGTTTGTGTGCCTACTGGTTTTAAAGAGCGCAATAGAAGGAAAAGGTTTAGAAATGAATGCATGGTGGCTGACGTAAGAGTGCGTTCTGAACGGGGGAAACCCCCTTAGCTTTCCAAATAATAACGCCAAGTCAAATGACACGCACGAAAATAGATGTAACAGTAAACAAGGAAGTCGTTTCCTACTGCCTAACTTACCCAACTAAGTGTCTGCCCACAGGTCACAGAATTTGTTGGTTGCCAGAAACACGGGAACGGATATTTAGAAAAACATTGTCTGCTTTTTTGGGTTTTTTTGTTTTTGTCTTACGACTTATTCATTGTTTGAAGTGTAATGAGAACCAGTTCGTGAATTGCATCAAACTTGCGGTGTAAACATTACGAGCTTAAATAGGAAGTTTTGAGACTCTATTTTTTTTATAAAGCGAGCCTGTTATGGGACAATGGCAGTGTCATACTCAAGAGGATTATGTCAAATAAAGAATTCAGTTTACAACTTAACTTTGCAATAATTTGGACAATGGTGCATGCGCTGGCGTTTCTCTGCTTGTTCCGTGCTGTTAAATTTCGCTACTTCAGAATTACAAAGTTTTATCAGCTCAATAGCCTACCAAGTTTTGAGACATCAAAGGTTTTGAGTTTCAAATCATGTCAAGCTTTTTCAAATGCAATTCTTTGAATATCTTGATAAGGACTCCGAACAATCTTACGTTTTTGATACAGCAGATAGAACATTTTGATTTCTGACCTCAAGGTCTTAGTAACTCAAAACAGCCATACGCAATCTGTATCCATGTAGTTCACTCTTCCTTTTGCCTTGAACCCCAAAGTACGGATACAGCCTTTTCTATAACCGAAAATTTCGGAGGGCGAGTCCAGGTCCACTGAAGACAACAACAAAAAACAAAACAAAACGGGAACACAATCGCCACTGGGGTTGGGGAATTGGGTGGAGGGGGTTGGGGGCACAGTGGAGGGAGGGGTAGGGGATCAGGTTAATCCTCTCTCAAAGCTTCCTTACCTGGCAACGGAGATTTGGCAAAGTCCGACATATCCACGTAGGGATGGCTATCCTGTGGGGCCAGAGACCGACGGCCTTTGACGCTGGCGTTGTGAGAGACAATGACGTCCGATTTCTGAGCGCGATGGTCAAGGCCTGTGGTCAGCAGGCCTGGTTGTACGTACTCACTCTCTAGGTCCTCGCACTCAGCTGAGGTATGAGTTAAATCGTTAAAAATGGTATCACATTCGGAATCAGCGCATCAAAATAACACTGACTGACCCGCGGATAATTCTCTTCTTTTTGTCG
>NW_004797360.1:1275890-1277067 GCF_000002075.1 Aplysia californica
TGTGTGTGTGTGTGTGTGTGTGTGCGTGCGCGTGCGTGTGTGTGTGTGTATGTGTATGTGTATCATAACGAACTTGTTCAAGACATACACCTGTCTGAGATGACCACACTTTTCTCCTCCTCGACGCCAGTTGGCCGTCTCTTGGACAATAAATTAATTTCTACTGTAGGTAGAACTACATCCACATCCACTCACTTTTACAACGTTGCACAAACTGCAGCAGATCAGTCTCCAGCTGAGCGTAGCCTTTCCTAGCCGCTAACTGGCTGGGGTAGAAGCCGTCTCTATTCTCTGTGCACGCGGCACCCAGCATGCCAGGGTAGCGCAGCAGCTCCGAGCACAAGGTGCGGAGGTTCAAGTCGGCGGCAAAATGGAGGAGGCTGGGCCATCTAGAGTTGGATCGTTCGTCTGTTGAGGATATGAGGACAATAATTGGTCTCGCTTGTAAGCACAAGGGGGCTAGCCCGAAAAATACTGCTTTGAGAAAATTGAAGGTAAAGTTTTTGCCCCTTGTTCAGTATCTTTATAAGACAAAGAGAGTTTTCTCTATTATCAAACAAATATACACACCAATGAAACCAAACTTCTCCTATAGGTAGCGCAATGCCCACTTTTGAGTAGGTCGAGATTTCTGGAAACCCCCGAGATCTGGTTTAGCTCTCTTGTCCTTAAAAGCGACCAATTATAATACATGTAGTTTAAAATTGTTTTGGGTTGTGATGAAGAGGATCATGAGATTGAATTGGATAATAGTTGAGACTGATGACAGCAGCAACTTGATCATTGTCATTGTCATTATTGTGATGAATGGTGATTTGTATGTTGATATAGTTTATGTTGTTGTTGTTGTTTAAGTTCTTCTTCTTAATACCCATTATGCCATCTGGCGTTTAGGGCAGCAACAAAGGATCTCCAGCTCTGTCTGTTTTGGGCCATCTTGGTCAGCGTTCCCCACGAATGATTCCAGGACTTCATTTCAGTAGTTGTTGTTTAAGTTGTTGTTGTTGTTGTTGTTGTTGTGTATGTTGATGTTGTTGTTGTTATTGATCCTCTTTTATAATGTGTTTTTTTTAACTGCTACTAAAGACCGTTTTGTAATTTAGTCCCTCAACCCCTCTCTCTCTCTCTCTCTCTCTCTCTCTCTCTCTCTCTCTCTCTCTCTCTCTCTCTCTCTCAC
>NW_004797360.1:1277939-1279190 GCF_000002075.1 Aplysia californica
AAAAACCACAAAAACACTCCCCCTCCCCCCCAAAAAACCCACAAAAAAACCACCCAGGGTTTATATAAGACATCCTGACGTCTTTAGCTAAGTGAAAAACGTCTCAAAAACTGGATTTTATTACACAAAACCAAACATTGCTATACTACGGATACGAAACAAGTAATGTACATTAACTAAAACAATATCTACGCTTTGGGAATTTGATGCTGTGAGTTAATAAGGCTGGATGATAATTTACTTGTTGAGGTAAAGTGAGAAGGATGAGACAATATATAACCAGCAAAGGTATGAACACAATTTCTGCTACATTCCTGGTGCAAGAATTTTATATGAAATGGCTGTTACCGTTCGTTAACACAGCATTAATCAAATCTCCAAAAACCCTGATCATACTTTGTGTCCAAATTTAAGAACAGATTATTGAATGAACCTACAAGCAGAAGGCTCGAAAGAATCGATTAGTTTACGCTTATACTATCATTTTACGCTTGACAAACAACAATAATATGTTATATAAAATAATACGGGTGGCTGCTATATGGCAAGTAAAAAGCAGGGATTGGTAAAATGATATGTGTATATCATTGTTGTTTTCGGGAGGTATTAAATAATATTCTCTCAACTCATGAAATGACTGAGCATAGTATTTATTTTGCAAGTTGTAGCCTTTAGAACAACCTCGTATTAAGCTCCATCTTGAATGCACCCTTACAATGGGTTTGAGATTCATATTCACACCTTTAAATCACCCAATCGACAACCATACAAAACTTTTGGACAACATTGTGTCAAGCTCCACCTTGAACGTACCCTTACAATGGGTGAGAGTCTCATATTTACACCTGTAAATCACCCTAAAGACAAACCTTGAAATACTTTTGGACAACATAATGTTAACTTCCACTTTGAACGCACCCTTACAATTGGCTAAGGAAAAAGTTTTATACCTGTTAATTACTCGATCGACAAACAATACAATACTAACTGATCCCTCTGCCCTAATGACATAACGATGTGGTTTATGTCCATACTATCTATACACTTAGAACCCTAATGTCTCATTATGGTCAACACTGTACGTGTACACAATGGTCTATTAATCAATGCATACGAGCGTAGCTGCGAGAAGAGATGTGATCCAGGAGGGTTATCCCTAAAGATGGCCAATGGGCCCTGACAACGAGTTTTCTTTATCCCTTAAGACCCCCCCCCCCTCCTACTTTCTCCCCATCTCTCTCATACTTCTCT
>NW_004797360.1:1280154-1281885 GCF_000002075.1 Aplysia californica
TAATGATAACAGTACAACAACAACAACAATAACAACAACAACAACTACTACTACTACTACCACTACTACTACTACGACTACTACTACTACTACTACTACTACTACTACTACTACTACTACTACTACTACTACTACTACTACTACTACTAATTATTCGTCCATAAATGTACGACACATATCAGTGCATCTGCAGAGGAGAGTGTCCTTTAAGTTAAGCACACAAGAAGGAATAAGGATTATGATGGCTTGTGGTTTCTGCAACGGCTGATGAGACCAATTCTGGCAAAGACATGTTTGCCACATGTTTTTTTTTGTGGTAAATGTTTTACGGCGCTCGCAACTGCATAAGGTCATATCAGCGCACGGGACACACGAAACATTTTCAATTGGTAGGAGCCTACTCTTTTATCGATTTTGGACCACCAAGGGGTCTCTTACGTGCTAGACGAAAGCAGACAACAAAATACAGCAAGAGAGAAGGAAAGAAGGTGACAGGAGACAATTTAGAGAACAAAATTTTTTCGGTCGCTTCCCGGATTCTAATCCGGGACCTTTGAATGAGAGGCGAACACCTTAACCTCTAGGCTACGAGAGCCTCCTTGCCACATGTTTGAGCATGTTAAAGCTTCTTTTATAAATATGAACGTGTGTAGTTCACAGAGGATGTATAAAAACACAGTTCGAGCTTCTCATATTGCCGTTCCAACCACTATTTATGTTACTTCTGTGACAATTTTTTTATTACACGATCTCAGTTCTTATTAACTCTGCATATCAATCTGGTCCATTCATCCAACTTTCCTTCTAATTTCCAACTGCCTTTCAATTTATCTGCTTCGAACCCCCAAACCCGCTATCTCAAGATTACGAGTACAATGGCCTAACCACTAGATTGCCGACGTCACTTAAACAGAAGGAACAAGAGACGGAAGGAATTAAGGAAATAGTTAACCCAGACAAAACAATTTGTGTGGCATCGCGGTGAAATCAGGCGCTCGTCAGAATAGTTAAGTCGAAGAAACCGACATTTCCCTGCCCGTTGGACTACATTTTTTATCGATTTCTTTCTTGCTCAACACAATTACGTCCATTTAAAATCGCGTTCATGAGTGGATATTACTGAGAAAAGTTGATCAAAAGCACGAAAAGTAAATCTACAGTTTTCAATGACACTCAAGATTTAGAATTCACCAAACTGTGGCAGCCATACTCTTGCTAATTTTACCTCTGACTCTATACGACTCCCATCTCCTTCAATCGCAAATATCTCGACTTAATTTCATAATAGATGAATATTTTTTTTTCATTTAAAGCAAGACAAGTAGGTCTACACACGTTTTAAAATGACACAAATAACTCCGTTTGCCAAAAAGTTGACGAACGCCTGATTCCACCACGTGGTGACCGATTTGTTGTGGGCCTGTCACGTTTTCGCGTCTGCCCCTGACAAGATGGGATAACTCTGGCCGGCCAGGACGGCCTGGAAACACGACGGAACTAGTTAAGACTGTCACAAACCTTTCGGGCAGGCTGCCTTAACTCAACGATATCTATTTCGTCAGGAGGTAGCAGCGTTACGAAAAAAGAACCAGGTCAATGTTGGTTTTTAAAGTCGAACCTGTCCAAGGCGACCACTCTTTGTCGAGGTGGGTGAAATGTGGTCATCTTAGACAGAGCGTCATCTTGGAGAGTGTCATTATAACATACCCCCCAAAACAAAACAAAACAAAA
>NW_004797360.1:1286667-1288179 GCF_000002075.1 Aplysia californica
CCTCTCTCTTGTCATGTCATGTCTGAGGCTCCAAGATGTATTGTAAAATACTCTGTTTCCGGTACTCGTATTGCATAGACATAAAAATGGATTTGAATAAAACATGATAGCAACAATGGTTAGCAGGATCTAACTCGTATTATTAATAATTGTGAGGCAACGTGGTGAAATCATGCGCTCGTTAAAATAATGAAATCGAAAATATTGACATTTTTCTGTTGGTTTGACAATTTTTGTCTACTTAAAAAAAAATTATTTTTTTTAGCTCAACACCTTTTCTGGATTTTACCGGAAAACGTTAACTAAATGCACAAAAACATGTAAATTTTCAGTTTCCAACGATTTCCTAGCTTTGAAAATCACCAAACTTTGGGGACAATTTCCTCGCTAATTTTACCTCTGAAACCAGGCGACCCCTACCTCTTTCAATGGCAAACATCTCGACATCTAATCAAGATAGACTCTTCGAAAGATAGGCAAATGAACAAGCTTTAAGATAAAACCAATAATTCTACATGCCCAAAAATTGACGCGCGCCTGATTCCACCACGTCGTGACACTTATACATGGTCACTTTTAAGGACACGCGGGCTAACCCAGACTTCGGGGGTTTCCAGAAATCTTGACCTTCACCAAAAGTGGGCATTGCCCTACCTATAGGAGAAGTTTAGTTTCATTGGTGTGTATACTTGTTTGGTAATAGAGAAAACTTTCCTTCTCTTTTATTAAAGAAACTGAACAAGGGGCAAAACCATTACTTTAGATTTTCTCAAAACAGCGTTTTTCGGGATAGCCCCCTTGTGCTTAAAAGCGACCACATGTATAATATATGCTACTCACTGGGCAGTGTGAGGGAGAAGAGTCGTCCACAGACGCGGTGGAGCGGGAGCTCCAGGGCCATTGCCGTCTCATCTAGCACCGCCAGGGGTTCCTCGTCACACTCCTGAGACAGGAGAACGTATACCTCTCTTTCTCCCTGAATAGAACAGTCGAACATACAGGATTGTGAAAATTTCATACATTATTATAATTATTTGGAGAAAAAAAAATGCTTGTACACGGAACAGCCAAACATACAGGATTGTGGAAATTTCATACATTATTATAATAATTTGGAAAAAAAAAATGCTTGTACACGGAACAGCCAAAACAGACAAGATGGTGAGAATTTCATACGAGGGATAACATTATCATAGATTTTTTTAATTACTCTTTTTTCAAAAGAGTTTTACGGCACTTGCAACAAAATAAGATCATAATATAAGAGCCGAGGGTTAGAGGTGTTACAAGAGAGTAACAAACACAGAAAAGAAGCAGGAGAGGTCGGGACGATAGATGTTTGATAGGTTAGATGGAGCAAACTACACCAACCAAAGCACCCGTTAATGAACCCACTTATTGTAGTTATTTATACAATAAAAGGGGAGGAAAAGATTTAAAATGCTTGTACACAGGGTTCAGAAGAAGAAGAAGAAGAAGAAGAAGAAGAAGAAGAAGAAGAAGAAGAAGAAG
>NW_004797360.1:1289161-1292019 GCF_000002075.1 Aplysia californica
ACACACAGACACACACACACACACACAAACACACACACACAAACACACACACTCATAAGCACACCCCTCTTTCCATGTCTTTGTAATATCACAAAAGTAACTAAATAATAGAACGGTCTCTATATTATCATAAGTAAACTATCGAAGTATATAAACTTACGAGGAATCCAGACTCCGATTATAATTCATAAAGCAAATAGCTTGCCCTATATAAGACTACGGATCAAGTTGAAGAATGGTTCCGAGTGGTTTACAAGACAAAGCACCGGGGTGCCTAAGTAGAGCATGCAAATACATCTATTTTATAGGCCCTCGATGTCTATCTGGGTCGAATCAAGAGTGTTTGTCCTTTAACCACCAGGCAAATAAAATTGTCTTTATACTCTTAAATATCATAATTTTAATTTTCTAGGTCTAGAACCAACACTTAAACCTTTCCGGCAAAGATACCATTCCTTCTTACCTGTTAATCCCAAACACAATGAATACCAGATTCAGTTTTATTATTAATGATTATTCTATATTATGTTTAGCCTTCACACAAAGACACTGTTTGAAACCAGGCTCTTCTTTTTTATATACACATCAATACAACTACTTCTTTTGTTGCAAATTCCGTTTCAGGTAATAATGACTCATCTTGAGATCCATGTCAATTCATTAGTATCCTAGAACTGTGGCTTAAAGCATTATACCGTGGCTAAGTATAACAATCGCTGTTGTTTCTTTACAACCGCCATTTTAACTATGCTACAAAACAAGGTAGTTAAATTTTTCACGTCTGTCAACGATGAGCAGGTTATATCTTATCATAAAGCACTCCTACAATGTTGTTGTCTTTTGTATGAACAACACTACCTCAAGGATCGGCTGCAAGCTAATTAAGGTTTTGTTTGATAATGCCTGTTTTCTCAACACACATTTACTATTTTCTTTAAGCCGCCAAACTGCCTAGGAAAACGCTCAACCTGGTGAAAGCGGAACCAACATCAACCTCAGTATCAAACTGCGGAGTGTGAAGGAGTACAATGTTCCCGGGATTCTTAAAAGGAGGGGGAAAACAATAGCGTTTTTATCAGCAAATATAACGACGTCAGTCTGTTGTTCTTACTTCTTACACGCTGCGATTATGCGCAGTCACGAGGAGTGGGAAGTCAGGAGAGTCCGCGGAGAAAAGAATGGCAGATAGAAAAGTAGAATGGTTCTAGTGTCAGACGGTTTCTTTTTCTTCTTCTTCTCTAGATCTAAGTCAAGACGAACACTGTCTATCGCCGAGTCGAATCTATCTTTAAAAGAAAGACAAAATGGGCAAAGTCGAAGTTTGTTGCCGTAATGATGGTTCTCGATACGTTCATTTATTTTCAATTTTTAAAATTTACCCCCCTCCCACAACACCACCCCCCCAAACAAACAACAAAGCAAACCCCAACCAACCAACTAGACAAAAAACAAAACAAAACAAAAACAAAAACGAACACTACCAAAACTACCTGTCCCAATCACTTACCCCAAGTGCATACCCAAACTCCTCACTCAAGTCCCTCTAGAATTACAAAACACTGCTACACACACACACACACACACACACACACACATACATACACAACATCAACAACAACAACAACAACAACAACAACAACAACAACAACAACAACAACAACAACAACAGCAACAGCAACAACAGCAACAACAACTACAACATCTAAATGCGGACGAAAGTCATCCGAAAACTGGGTATATCAGCTTCACGTACCAGAGACAAGACTTTGGGAAACACTTTCTCCACGTGGTTTTTCTTCACCGGCTGGGGTGGTGTGTGGTAAATATCATTGCTATTCTCCTCCTGGTAATCGTCCTCGTCAAAGACACTACCACAGTCTTCATACGCATGAATAATTTGCACCATAGCGTCAAGGATAGACGGCTCTCTACCATCTATAAGACATATACGACATTTGAACACATGGTCACTGTCAGCAGCGAAATATGTCCTCGCTTCCTCGATTTCGACTCCCAGAAAAAGGAGCACGGTGGATTTGGGGTTTAGGGAAGCTGCGTCCAGCGGAAATGGACAAGGGTCTTCGATGATTTCAGGACTTAGAAAAATGACAGTTGCCCGGCTGTCTGCTATGCTTTGAGCAAAAGATGGATGGTCTGACGAGGAACCTTTGGTCCCGCTCTTATTGCTGTTGTCGCTGCTTTCATTTTTGTTGTCGTCGTTATTGTTTTTGTTGCTGCTGCTGCTGCTGTTGTTGTTGTTGCAATGAGTGCTGTTAGAGTCTGTCTTACTGTCAGCGTCAGTGATTTTCTGGCCCCCGCTACAGCTGTTATTAACGTCGTTGCTGTTGCTGTTGCTGTTGCTGTCGTTGTTGTTGGTATCAGCGCTAGAAGAAGATAAGCTGGGCGTCCTCTCTGACGGACTTCTTCGTGGCGGAGGGGGCGGCGGTGGTGGCGCTGGGGGTAGCTCTTTGATCTCACGAAATACACTCTTGATACCATAGTCAGGGGCTTGCAACCGGCTGGACAAGAACTTGGCCCACTGAACACCGTCTGGGGCATGCAGAAACAGGAGGTGATCGTCGCTGCTCGTCATACTTTCGTTTTCTGTGGAGATAAACACAAGGAAAAACTGACCACACAACGAAAGATAAGGGATGGTTTTCTTAATTATCCCTGTGAGTGAAAAGGGTCGAAATAGCTTTATGCATTATTTATACATAATTCCCCAAGTTACTACATTCAGAGAGTGTGGAATTTTATAACAAAATAGGTAGTCATCAACCTGCAGTCTCACACGCAGACATAGTGGTGCTAGCTGGACGTGGCTCAGAGCCCTGTTTTTGTCGCCCCCCCCCCCT
>NW_004797360.1:1292166-1293353 GCF_000002075.1 Aplysia californica
AGAGAGAGAGAGAGAGAGAGTTAAGGAAGGGGGGAGGGTCTCCAGAAAGTGCTGTGGAAATCTTTTAACAACTCTCACTTCATTTGACAGGGACGCAGTCTTCTCAATAAATGCAAGGACGAGTGCTTGTCTCCAAAGGGTTCAATATTTAAAGCAAGCTAAAGAACAAAAGCAAACAACACCTGCACCCATCTTCGTACATTCAAATCATGACCGTATGCAAATTTCGCTGATAAGGAATATTAAACTTCCCGGTTCCGTTGAAAGTTCGAAATTTTACAACATCAAAACATTTACATTGGCAGCTGGACGTTAACAATAACCTTTACCAGGTGTCATGATTGGACAGAACGAGACTTGACTCGAGTGTGGTTTAGGTTCAAGATGGAGGGGGGGGGGGATGTAGTAAAATTTGATCTACAAGTAAGCGAAATATCCCTCAGCTGCAACCCCCCCCCCCCCTTTTACGTTAACTCTTGTGGGACGTAACGGACTCGTATGTGTGGCATTGTGATGTAGTCAGTAGTCAGGCTCTATTCTCTTAGCTAACACTAACAATGCCACCTTAGCAGAGACTGTGACCACTATTTCGGAATTTCACGGTGACATTAAAGATGGTTCCAGTAGGGAACGAACGGGATGAAGGGTGCTCACGTCCCTCGAGACTCATTGGAGCAGAGGAAGATAGGACTAACGTTATTTAAACACGATCTCACATCATCACTTATCACCACCTTTATTTCTAAAAGTATCATTTCTCTCAGATGCTTGACTTACATCTATAATACTTGAATCACTATCTGCAACAGTTCCACGTCATACTAAGTATGTACGTAATACACTATTGGACACTATAATACGAACTTTTTTTTTACTAATCAGACGGCGCCAATCTCATACAAATTGGCAAGGGATTACACAAAAAAAGAATAAAAAAAAAAAATAAGGCTCTCTTCAAAATATTGAAAAGGAAAAAAACCCACCATTTCCCGTCTGTTCGTCAAGTTTTATCGATTAAAAAAAAATTAAGCTCAAGATCCTTTTTGTCCATTTGAGAATAGATCACGTATGGATTTTATCCCCCCCCCCTCCCTCCCCCCTAAAAATACCTCCCCTCAAAAACAAAACCAAACAAAAACAAAAATACAAAAACCAAACAAACTGCAACAACAACAAAACCGAACCAA
>NW_004797360.1:1295969-1297040 GCF_000002075.1 Aplysia californica
CTTCTTCTTCTTCTTCTTCTTCTTCTTCTTCTTCTTCTTCTTCTTCTTCTTCTATCTATCTATCTAAAAAGTCAACAATTCACTTCCGGGGTACAGATTATGTAACGCCCATCCTCTCCGAACAGCGTCGCTAGTTGTCCAGTCGACAACAATAACTCTGTGCGCGTCAGAGTTTAGATAAGCTGACATATTGTCGGTTATCTTCGTGTGTATACACGGTGTCCAAATTGACACAAAGGCTACCAAACCGGTCTACGGTTATTATGCATTTCGTGGATTCTCTTCCCGGTGCCACAAATAGTCCTATAATAAAAATAATTAGAACCGCGGACACGAATTCTTATATCACTATGTCAATGAAGCTTCTGTTAGTGCGATGTGTTATAGAGGCCACATATAGATATAACGCAGGCATAGGGGTTCTATTCGCTGCATGCTTTCAAAGTGTTGAGGTATGAGATTTAAATTTTATGGAGTAGTATGTTGTTGGTTTACACATTCTCTCGCCCCCACCACCCGCCCCTCCACCATCCCTCCCCCCTCCCCCCACTGAACTTCTAAATGGATCGGAACAATTTAGTAATGATCATATTTCTCTGCGGAACGTTTTCCTTTTAACCCTGTCTCTCGTTGGGATACCAAGTACCAAAACCATCTAAGCTGCATCCAGTTGGAACACAAACCTAAATAAGAAAGGTGACTGTTACCCTCCAAAAAAATACAAAAAACGAACACACACACACACACACACACACACACACACACACACACACACACACACAAGCACATAACCAAACAGGGAACCTGCTGCAAGCCTGGCCAACGCTCGAGGCACTTTGAGAGAAATATTACCCCAACCATTGACAGAGAGACCAAAAAGTCTATAAAGGGCCTGGAGGACCTGTGGCGAACAGCAACCCTTGCACTAGATCTAGATCTAGATCTAGGAATACTTTTAAAAAGTGGTATCTTCCGCTGTTGATGGAAGTGTACCCATTCCCACCTGGGTGAAGTGAGGAAAAATCGTGTAAAGTGCCTTTGCCAAGGACACAACGTCGGGTCCGCGGCTCG
>NW_004797360.1:1299693-1300611 GCF_000002075.1 Aplysia californica
CCCACCAATCCTCACACACATTAATTCTCCCAGGTATAAATGTCCAAGTATGGTCAACTGCTACCTGGTTTAGTTTAGTCGTTGGGGGTTCAAGGCCAGTCAGTACAGTCACGAACGCTGGTCGCCAGAAACAATTGTTGGGCAGTGTTGTGAAATCAGGCGCTCGTCAAAATACAGAAATCAGAGAAATTAGCAATTTTTCCCCCGGTTTCGACATTGGTAACGACTTTGTATTTTTGGGTCAACCTCTCTTATGTCAGTATAAAAACACATCTCCACGTGAATTTTACTGAAAAACATTGATGAAAGGCGCACAATATGTCATTCTTCTGTTTTCAATGACTCTTTAGCTATTGGAGTTACAAGATTTTGGCGGCCATTTATTTTCTCGTTAATTTCACCATTGAAACCGGGCGACTTCAATTCCTTAAATCTAAAATATCTCGAGTTCTATTTAAGATAGATGGATATCTATTTCATTGAAAAAACAAGGAAAATAAATAAACTTTCAAATTATATCAATAACTCCACATGCCCAAAAATTGACGAGTGCCTGATTCCACCGCGCCAGTTACAAATTAAATGAAGCAAAAGTGGCGCAGACCGCTCTTAAGTCTTGAAAAACGACCAGTCACCCACCCTGGCCCCGCGCGCTCATAATAATTATATGACTTGTATGCAGTTGCGAGAGTCGTTAAACTCTTTACAAATTAATAAAATTATTGTCTTCCTGACTAAGAAAGATAAAACCAATAGCATCATCATCGTCGTCCTCATCCTCCTCCTCCTCCTCCTCATCATCATCATCATTGTATAAAGAAGGTATTAAAATCATCATCATCATCATCATCATAATCATTATCATCATTATCATCATCATTGTTTAAAAAGTAGAGTAGGTTGGGGGGGGGGGGGGGG
>NW_004797360.1:1303097-1305900 GCF_000002075.1 Aplysia californica
ACCGCCAAAAAACCAACAATGACATAAAATCAACAACAACAACAACTGCGAAAACCCAACTTCATTTAACTTACCTTACCTTATCTCGTTGAATCCTGGCACCAAGTGTGTGAAGTAGGCCTACGTCCGCCAATATGACCTGTAACAATCGTTCACTCAAGAGTTACAATCACTTTTCCATAACAGTTCCCGCGACGCCCAAGAGGGTATAAGCGGCGGATATAAGGTAAATAACTGTTCGCTCTTTCAACGACAATTCACAACGACAAAGAACCGGCACGCAGCACGTAAGTTTAGCTTATTTCTGGATGTTTTTTGTTGAAGAAAAGGAACATCAAATAAACTAATGATTATGTTCGTCGGTGCTGTGCGGTGTTTGATGGGTCTTATTTATAACATGCTGTCTGACTCGGCCCTCCTGGAAACCACATCACTTCAGACGCAAAGAAGACAGAAACTCTTCAAAAGAACTGCATGCTGTAAGCTAGGCAACCCTCTTTTAGGACTACCTGTTTGCTTGTGAGACAGTGAGAGAAAAGGAACGTTTACTTACGGGGGCACGATACATTAGAAATTCCACCGTCGCCGATTGGGCTGTCAAGAAACTTTCCCACCACGTCAGAATGTCTATTTTTAGTGCACAATGCTGTTCCAGGTTTTCCCGACCAACCCAAACAATAAAGTATACAAAGAGAGGAGTGCAGTGGGTTAAAAGAAACGCTGAGCGACCGAGATAGCTGACGTGTGTGTAAGTTTATGTGTGTATATGCGTGTGTTTGTGCGTTACTGTGTGTGCGCGCGCGCGCGCGCGCGCGTGTGTGTGTGTGTGTGTGTGTGTGTGTGTGTGTGTGTGTGTTCGTGTGTTTGGGGTGGGGGGTGCAAGGCAGTGTCCACAGATTGTAGCCAATAAGTTCAATAAGGCTACCAACTGACACCCATGTTTGCGGAACGGTGCTGTAAAACTCCTTTCTCACATGTATGTCAACGCGAAAGCATTAGGGTACACAGTAAATGTCTTCCAGTCTACCTTTAACACTTTTGTTTGTTGTTTGTTTTTGTAAGTGTTTCACGGCGCTCGCAACTGCATAAGGTCATATGAGCGCGCGGGACACACGAAACTTTTTCAGTTGGTAGGAAATTTTGAATTTTGCCCGGGTGGCGGCCGAAGCCTACTCTTATCGATTTTAGACCACCAATGGATCTTTAACGTGCACAGCTTGCACACAGGACCTCAGAGATTTTTCGCCCTTTTGTCCGAGAAGGCTAGGTGTAGATCTTTCCTACCAGAAGATCAGGGGTGTGGCTGAAAGACAGCAGTAAGAAGAAGCCAATGAGTAGCAGTAGAAAGGCTGCAGAAAGAATCAGGAGCCCAGAGGAGGGGGCAAAGGAGGTGAAAGGGTGGGGGCAGAAAGAGGAGACGAAAGCAGACGACAGAACATTGCTAGAGAGTAGGAAAGGAGGTGAAAGGAGACACATTTAGAGAATAAAATTTTTTGGTCGCTACCAGGATTTGAACCCGGGACCTTTGCATGAGAGGCCAACACCTTAACCTCTAGGCCACAAGAGCCCCATTTAACTCTTTGAGAACGCTCTTGCCAGTTTGCACTAGACACATTTATTCCATCTTATTGGACAATAAACGCCTCATGTCCTCTCAAATAAGAATACATGTGTCAGTCAGAAGTAAAAGGCGAGGCTTCTGGTCTGTAACAAAGAAAGATACAGAAGGTCATTCTTACCATTATCCATTGTGTGAAATTTGACAATGTCATAATATTTGTTATTTTAAATTAGGCTTCCCAGCTGTATGTTCCTGGGACGAGAATATATTCTGGAAATAATGAAGTGATCAAAAGAATGAAATATCATATTTATTAAATCAAATTGGGCTTTTCAGCTGTATGTTCGTGGAATGAGAATGTATTCAGGAAATAAGGAACTGGTCAAGAGAATTGTGTCGGGTGACAGGGGGTCAGGCGCTCGTCAATGTTTGGCATACGGAGTTATTGGTATCACTTTAAAGCTGGCCCAGAGGACTAACTTTCTATTAAACAATATCCAGATACCATGAACAGATGTTAAGATATTTGCAGTTGAACGATGTGGGGTTGCCTGGTTTCAGGGGTAAAGTTAGCGTGAAAACGGCCGCCAAAGTTCCATTATTTCCATAGCTTGAGAATCCTAGGAAATTGAAAATTTACATTTTTTGGGTCTCTATAATCAAAATTTTTCAATACAATCCACACAAACATGTGTTACTAAATGGATATGAAAGATGTTCAAAGATTTTGAGAAAAAAAAAAGAAAAGAAAATTGCCAAACCGATACAAAATACTGATGTCTTCGATTTCATTAGTTTGACGAGCGCCTGATTTCACCTCGATGACTCACATATCATATTTATTACATCAAATTAGGCTTTCCAGCAGTATGTTTACGGAATTAGAATGTATTCTGGAAATAAGGAAGTGGTCAAGAGAAATGTGTCGGGTGGCAATGAAATCAGGCGCTCGTCATTTTTTAGTTTGCGGAATTATTGGTATCTATTCATAAAGCTTATTTATTTATTGTCTTGAGTTCGATGAAAATGAAAATATCTAACTATCTTGATTAGAAGTCGAGATATTTGCGGTTGAGGGAAATGGTGGTCCCTTAATTTCAGAGGTAAAATTAGCGAGAAAACAGCCACAATAGTCGAGTATCTCGGTCTTTCCCCTGGGATGTTGGACCCCTCACATTCCTAGCTGGCTCTGAAAAGCCTGAGCGTCTCTCTCTCTCTCTCTCTCTCTCTCTCTCTCTCTCT
>NW_004797360.1:1306457-1307666 GCF_000002075.1 Aplysia californica
GGGGGGTGTTTGTGAAAAATATTATACTTAACCGCATCCAAGACAGATATAATACAATGTACAAAATGTATGTGGGTGGTTGGCGAGTGCTCTGGTGTTGTTTGCTGCTTCTTCTTTCCTATCAAACATCAATCGTCCTTATCTTTCCGAATTTCTTCTTCTTTTTTTATGTTTGTTACTCTCTTGTAACACCTCTAATCTTCTGGCGCTTATATGACCTTATTAATATGCGGTTGCGAGCGCCATAAAACCTCTACTAAAACTAAAAAAACAAAAAGTATATCATCACAAGTTGAGTTGGGCTTTATCTTGTACTCCCTCCATTTTCCGACTTTTGGGAATTCTGTCACAGCTGCCGCTAATGCTGTTGGAAAAAACAAACAAAAACAATTTCCATTGAGCCCCTTATATATTTATTACAGTAAAAGACCTTGCTACTTTGAATTTCTGTCTCGTTTTGTACGAACTCCTGTTTTTGAGACTGAATTTCAGTGTTTTCTTAGGGGTTTACGCGAAAAGGCTTGGATAAATGGGGCGTCTTTTTCTTCTTTGCTTGCTTGGAAACTTACTTACTTACTTACTTACTTACTTCAAGGACTTCATTTCAGCCTCTACTGTGTGTCTCCAGGTCACTTTGGGTCTGCCCATCTTGCGATGTCCTTCGGGTGTCCAATGGAGGGCAGTCTTTACAAATGTCTGTTTCTTTACTTAGCACATGCCCAATTCATCTACGTCTTCTCCTTGTTATTATGGTGGTAATGTCCTCTTGCCTACATTTCAGTAAAAGATCGGCGTTGGAAATCTTGTCATGCCAGAAGTTTCGGAGGATTTGACGTAATCTGGTTGTATGAAAAGAAGATAGCTTGGCATGAATAATATAGCAATTGCCAATATTCTGAGGAGTAAATTTTACACTTGACGAAAACAGCCTGATAATTCAATGTTTCGTACAATAACAGTATACTATCACATTATACAATATGATAACTCAACCCTTCCCCCCCCAAAAAAAAAAAATTTAAAAAAAATTAAAAACCCAACTATCCTTCGCACTAGTTTTCTGCCCTTTTCATAGAAGTACAACACTGAAATGTTCCAACTATCTTTATCTTTGCAACTTCTAAAGTACTTTTACTATGATTTAAATAAAAACATAATAATATAGTATTTATAACTTACATTTTAAAAATTTCATAATACGAGCCCCTT
>NW_004797360.1:1307785-1309475 GCF_000002075.1 Aplysia californica
CACGTCTATTCAAAATGAGTCTTCTTTTTGTAGCTTCTTTAACGCAAATTTTACGGCATTTGCAGCACAAATAGGTAGAAGCAGGAGAGATAAGGACGATCGATGTATAATAGGAAAGGAGGGGAAAACCAGACCAGAGCACCCGCCAATCACCCACAAAGAGTCTTCGAAAGGTCGCCACCAAAGTTATTACAATGACAAGATGTTTCATTAACATCCCCTTTATTACGTATTGAGGGGGGGAGGATGAGTGTTGAGCTCCTACAGTGATAATTGTTTGGCATCGTTGTAAAATCAGGCGCACGTCAAAATAATGACATCGAAGAAAACTGTTTTTTTTAACTTGTTTGATAATTTCTATCCAATTTTTGCTTTTGCCTTAACACCGGTTTTGTCCTTTTAAAACGTTGATTAAAAGCACAAAAAAATGTAAATTTACAGTTTTCAAGGGCTCTTAAGCTTTGGAAGTCCTCAAACTTTGGCGGCCATTTTCTCTCAAATTTTACCTCTTTAACCAGGTTACCTCCACATTCTTCAATCCGAAGTATATCGACTTCTATTAAAGATAGATTGGTAAAATTTCATCAAAAGCAAAACAAATAAACAAGCTTTAAGATGATACCAATAACTCCACATGCCCCAAAACTGACGAGCGCCTGATTCCACCGCGTCATGACACAATTGTTAATCTACAGGTTTCTACGAAGTAAAACAAAGAAGGGTTACACTTTTAAAATACAAACGCTAATTGTGCGTCACGTATTTGTTTTCTTCAAAGGGGTATCATTTTTAGAAAATCTACGTCGAAATTAAACACCTTTAATTAATGACGAAAATAAAATCTGCAAAACCGAAAAGGTGTAACATTAATGATAAGACGTGAATCGAGGTGCACAGGCCTACATGACGGGCTTTAAAAATCGCTGCATATTTTCAGATTTTCTGTCACATGTTTAAGGTTAGAGAGATCATGGTTTACGTGTTTTGGCTATAATAATCTGAAAAAAAAACCCTTGTCGTGTACCACAGTTTCTCCATTTGTCAAGATCTATTTAACCACAGCTTCTTTTCACGTTTAATACTTTTAAAAGCAGGCCTACATACTTATAGCACATCAAATTTCTTTTCATTAAGCCCGAGACAGGTTTCATAAACCCTTTTCAATTCCAAAAGTGAGCTTGGGGTTTTTCAGTCCATTTGAATGAATAAGACAGAAAAAGGATATTTTATGTTCATCTAGCTATGCACGGTTTTCGTTCCTTCCTCCACTTCTCCCCACATCTTTTTTTTTACTTTACGCGTCATGGAGAAGTGCTCTTCTCTTGTACGGGAGCTGTGCATGGCCTCACCCGCATTGCAGATTGAGTCTGAGTTGGGCTTTCTCCATTCACCCCAACCTGGTATCCCCACAAAACTATTTTTGCTTTACCATTACATAACGCACTCGATACTCTATTATAACTTTGACAAAGCAGAATTAAATACGGGGCTGCGAGCGACGAGTGTGCACGTCGTAGACAAGCGCTGAAGGAAAATTTTTCATAGAGCATGACAACAGCACTTTATGGATTTCAAACCAGAAGAGGTCATGACAGTAGTTGAGGATTTTATTTGATCTTTAAACATTTTTGGAGAGGATAAAAAAGAAGGGCGGGGGAAAAGGGGGGTGGGGTGAGGAGGCAACAGGGAA
>NW_004797360.1:1311162-1312376 GCF_000002075.1 Aplysia californica
ATTATTATTATCATCATCATATATGGCATCTGTATAGCGAGAATTTCCGCTTAACAGCAAGCCTATACGCTTTACGATCTATATGTTACTACCCAGTAAAAACACTAAAGTATCGCCCGCTGTCTATGGCCGGGTAACCACTCCCACGTGGGTGAAGTGAGGAACATTCGTATTAAGTGCTTTTCCCTAGGACACAACGTCAGGCCTGCGGCTCGAACCCCGAAACTCGCAACCTTATGCCCATTGGCAAAATCGGTTCGGTTCGAATCGGAATGGTTCTGTTCGGTCGTCGGGGCTAACCAAATTAAGGGCAAAAAGCGACCATCGTGACACAAAACGAACGAAATCGATGATGACCTTCAAGAACACACATTGACATTAAGTTTGTTTTCAATGCCGCGAGTCGGGCGATCAGTTTGAGGCAGGGGTCTATTTAATAGTGTGCTCTGAAGTCAAAGATTCTCTACTACACAGTAGAAAATCTTTGCTGAAGCAGCCAAAAAATTATGTAACCGACCGTAAACGAACCGATCTCCCGATGAGCACCGCACATAACCACTAGACAACTACTGACCCCACGTATGTATTATAGAACGTTAGTATGTGTACAGTGTAACCCGGATTTCACGAGAGTTCCAGATTGAAATCTGGAGTCAGACTCCCACACTCTCAGCACAATAAAAGAAAGGTGTGTGCGGGGCACAGGGAAAAAAAGTTTGCTCCGAGGAGTGGTCAAGCGTGTCTCAAACCAGCTCCTCATTGAGACAATTAGCAGGAAGATCCCGTGGTGGACGCTGGAAAGGAGAGATGAGCAGCCATGGACATGTACCGCCTGCTATGGTTCTAGCTCTGGATCCAAGTAATTCCAAGTAATCAATGTTCATCATTCATTATCAACTCGAAGTGTGTCAATGTACTTTAGATTTGGATACTGAAACATTGTGAATTTATTTTCTTTCAAATGTTTTTTTTTCTTCCGAACCTGACCTTCCGAAGAAGTGTGTCAATGCACCTTTGATTTGGATCCTGAAACCTTTTTAATATATTTCCTTTCAAATGTTTTTTTTCCGAGCCTGACCCTCTAACAAGATAGCCGAGTGCTTCGTCTTTAAAATAATCAGCAATATCTAGTTACACCGACAATATAATGACCTAAACACACACACACACACACACACACACACACACACACACACACACAGAGAGAGAGAGAG
>NW_004797360.1:1312840-1313810 GCF_000002075.1 Aplysia californica
CCTTGCTGGACGCAGTAGACCTGAGTCGATTTCCAAGTTTGACAATTGTTTTTATCGACTATTTAATTTTACGCATTTTGCTGGGATGTTGTATCCCTCTCAGCCTGGGTTAGCCCTGACGATCATAGGCAGAGTTACAAGCTCGTCCCCTAAATGGTCTAAATCATGTCAATGGGAGCGTAAAAACACCTAAATAAAAAAAGAGCGAAACACGACTTCTTTTCGCTGAAGGTATAACCCATAATTAAAAAACAATAAGCATGCACTCGGATCACAGTCTTTACCATGACTGCTAAAACGAAACATAATTTGATTAAATCAAACGTTTGATACTCATGTCGAAACAAAACCTTTGCAAGTAAAAGAGATTGCAGTGACTAGCTTGTCATTTAACTAGAATTACAAAGTTCTATCTGCTCAGTGCCTAGTTTTAAGAAATTTGATGTCAAAATTGTGAGTTTCACATGTCAAGCTTTTTTGTAATGCAGTTCTTTTAATATCTCGATAATGATGTCGAATAACTGTACAATTTTGATAGAGCAGATAGAACATTTGGTTTCTGACCTCATGACCTTAGTGACTCAAAACAACCAAAAATGACAGATAGAACTTTGTAATTCTGAGTTAGCGACTTGCCAATGACGTAATCCTAGCTGTTCTAAATGGACAACAACACTGAATGACGTTCTGGCTCAACTTTCCAATAAAGTTTATATAGTTTAGTTTTAGTAAGAGTTTTACGGCATTTACAACACAATTAGGTCCTATAAGTGCCGATGATTAGATGTTTTACAAGAGAGTAACAAACACAAAAAGAAAGAAAGATAAGGACGACAGATGTTTGATAGGAAAGGAAGAGCAAATCACCCCAGAGCACACACCAGCTTCCCACTCTTTCGACTCTAACAAGCTGCAGAGAGTGCCCATCCTATAAACATTACGTCAATTCCTAACCCACCCCTTCTCCCCC
>NW_004797360.1:1315398-1318945 GCF_000002075.1 Aplysia californica
TCTTTTTCCCTTTATCTCCCCTCCTCTCTCTTTCTCTCTCATTCTCACTTCTTTTTTACTCTTTGGGAACATAGAGGCCACATACGATACCCGACCATCCACAAGCCACAGGCAAAGATGCGGTACATTTCAAACCATCCCACACAAATAAAATCAGAAACACGATTTCGCATACTGCGTGGTATGCATGCTATTGCCTGCCTTTATGTTATATAATCCTTTGACTGCTACAATGAACAATTTATAATAAAGTTTTAACAATTTTATCTTTAACTAAAACGAAATAAGTTTGGTGATGATTTAGGATGGGGCGGAGGAGCGTGTACATAACATGGGCTCCTGTTCTAAATGTACAATTTTGCTCTTTCTGAAAGGGGCGTCTTGTTCTTTTGCTTGATTCTTGTCTCAGCAGTGAAAGAGTTAATTCAGGGGCTCCTGTTCTCTAGAGTTACGGTGTTCGCCTCTCAATTAATAGATCCCGGGTTCGAAACCAGACATCGATTTAACATTTTCTTCTCTAAAATGTTCTCCTTTCACCTCTTTCCTGCTCTCTAATCCTGTTTTGTCAATTCTGCTTTCATCTCCGTTTTCTACCTCTCCCCTTCCCACACACTCCTGTGGGCTCCTGACTCTTTCTACTACTACCCCTGGCTCCTTCTTACTACTGTCTTTCTGCCACACCCTTGATCTTAGGTTAGGTAAGATCTAATACCTTGCCCTCTCGGATAAGGTCGAAAAAGTCTCGGTGTGCAAGCTGCGCACGTTAATATCCCTTGGTGGTCCTAAAAACAATAAGAGTAGGCTTCGGCCGCAAACTGGGCAAAATTCAAAATTAATTCCAACCAAACTGAAAATATTTAATAATGTATCCAGCTTGTTCATATGACCTTATGCAGTTGAGGGCACCGTGAAACACTTACCAAAAAGAGTTGATTTTACGAACTTCGGAAACAAACTCTTGAGTATCCCACCACGGGACTTTCTAACGTGAAAAAAAACCCTTGTTGCCTATAGCACGTCTCCCCACCAGTAAGAGATAATGTTATTCAACCTCGGCCAAACCAGCCTGGCTTAGTGACGTCAGCCAATTCCGTTGCGGCTACAGTTACATGACATCAAAGTGAAGACTGTGTCAGCAGAGTAAAAAGCAGCAAAGGGCTGCCCATCCTTAATTATTGCATCGTCTCACTTTGGACAAAGAAAGAATGGTATTAGAAGGTTATTATTATAAAGCAAGGTATTATGTTTGTCTTTTGCGTATACTATTTTTTTAATTATAATTTTTTTTGGGTGTGTTTAAGGCACAGTATTTCTTTTTAAATATTAATGAATTAAATTTAAAAACTTTTTTTTTCGTTAAGTTGAATAAAGGGCAATATCGATACTAATAATTTGGTGCATTTAAAACACAAAATTAATAATCTCTCTCTCTCTCTCTCTCTCTCTCTCTCTCTCTCTCTCTCTCTCTCTCGCTCTCTCTCTCTCTCTCTCTGTTTCTGACTGTATTTCTTTTCAGGTAAACGCCAAAGGTGCATTCTCAAATTTTTTATTGAGCCCTCAAGACCATCTAGAAACACATGCCCATTAATGAACAAGGTATTCCCTCGGCCCAGTTGTATCTTCACGATCAGTACACCAAGTTTCTATGCACACCTATGCATTAAGGTAAAGATCGTTCATAAAAAGATAGTTTACTCAGCCTAAAAAGTGTCCACGGAGGTCCGCGCATTGGTTCAGATGGCACTGCAGTCTTTGTTCATTGTATTTCATACGAATAGGGTAATTCTGTTCGCAAAGTCAGCACTTTTTTGAAAACGGTGCCACCGGATTTTGGGGACACTTTTTTAATTGGCTCAAAGAGAGGAGTGAACTATCTTGTAATGTACGATCGTTAATTGAGGTAAACACCTTCTTCTTATTTGGATGCTAAGTCTGGAATAGACATCAACAATCATGGTACCCCACTCCTTCCTATTGTCTGTTTTATTAATCAGCTCAGTTTTTCCCTGTGTGTTATTTCCATTCTCCAGAATAACAAAGTTCTATCTGCTTAGTTCCTAGTTTTGAGACATTTGGATTAAAAAATTGTGAGTTTCTCAGCATGTCCAGCTTCTTCGAAAGCAATTCTTTGAATATCTTAATGACGACTCCAAATAATCGTATGATTTTGATAGAGCAGATAGTACATTGGTTTCTGATCTCAAGGTCTAAGTAACTCAAAACGGCCAAAAATGCCAGATAGACTTGACTAATTCTGAAGTAGGGATTTATTTCAAAGTTGTTTAGCTCTTTGTCTTTCTATGCTATTCTTCCCCTCTGTCTTTCCTCACAGTAGCAGTAAGTTTCTATTGTCGAATTTGATCTATTTATGTGGCCAAAGAATCTCAGTTGTCTTTTTCTGATGGTTCTGAAAATATAAATATCCCATTTGAACAACTAAATTTTGTTAACTCTCCGAGGACGCTCATCCTGATTTTCGACAAAGTCTGAAGTGGTCCCGTTTTTGGGGCAGTTTAATAAAGGGGTAACACTTCGTTATTCATACAGATTTTTCACGTTTGAATTCTTAACCCGAAACTTAATCACTTTACTGCTACGGCGACGTTTGATTCACGTCTCCTCTGTGTGCTTTGAATGACTGTATATCGGGCGACTCTAAACGTACATGTCGTATTTTTAAAGTGTCAGAGTCAGATGATGTAAATTTTTTAAAGTTTTAAAATTGCAGTATGCTGCTTACGTGGATAGTGCAAGGCTTTAATCCCTTCATTGCCTGGTCCGAGTTGGTCTCATAAGTCTACGCGTCCACCAAAATAAGATCGCTTCCAGGCCAGGATAATGTGTGACGTTTTTGCATGGTGTAGAACCGACTCAAAAAAGACCCACGTCCACTGCGTCAGACCAGCTAAACCTATTTTTAGCCCAGTGTGTTATGATTACGAGAACAACAAACAGCAAAGGCATGGGCGATTTATTTATTACATTTTCAGCATTGTTTCTGTTGTGTAGATCTATAAAGACATAAGTATAGGTCTAGACAAGACTGCCTTTTTTATATGAAGAAATGTTATTTAATCTAACCTAAATTGTTGTGGGACAAGTGATTAAGTTAAGACAAATTGGTACTGACTGCTTTGCAAAGTATGGGTGACATTAGATTCACCCATTAAAGAGATATTTGAGGCCACGAACTTCTGACCGCACTATAATTACATTTGAGTAGCCAAAGCTGATACCGAGTAATTCAAGGAAAAAAACCAACAACCATTTTAAAAGTGTCCAATGCATGAGAAAAAGACAGTAAACGTAGCATTTTAAACCGTTCCAGTGGTGAAGCGTTTCCATTTATGTTTGTGCAGACTATACAAAATGTTCAATCAAGATAGATTTAAACCGAAATATGTTTCCATTTATGAAACATAAGAAACTGCACCGGCTGCAAATAAATCATTAGAAATATTCACTTTAAACTAGTATACAAAATGGCAGTGAACCAGTTGTTTTTTTCTGATGTGTGTGTGTGTGTGTGCGTGTGTGTGTGTGTGTG
>NW_004797360.1:1321487-1323397 GCF_000002075.1 Aplysia californica
GTCTTCTTCTTCTTCTTCTTCTTCTTCTTCTTCTTCTTCTTCTTCTTCTTCTTCTTCTTCTTCTTCTTCTATCCTGTGGTTGTAGCAACCATGGGGGCACCAATGCATCTGAAAACCAGCTCTTGCCATCTATTTTTTTCCTCTGCTCTCCTCAGGTTGCCACCCATCGTTTCCTGTCCGATCTGTAATGTTGTCCTTTGTGCTCCCATCTCCTTCTCTTCCTTCCTCTCTTTCTCTTTCCTTGTACGGTTCCTTGTAGGATTGTTTGGCAAGTCCTGTGGATCTTGTGACATGCCCATACCATTTTAGTTTTGGTCTCTTCACTGTGGTCAGTAGATCTTCATATTGCCCCACTGCGTTGGTGATTCTCTTTCGTACTTCAGCATTTGAAACCTGGTCTTTGTACCAAGTATTAAAAAATATGCCGTCAAATATCTTTTTGTTTCACAATAATATGTCGAGCTTTCTGGAATGATATTCTTTGAACATTTTGACAACGACGCCAACCAATCTTACAATTTTGATAGATCAGATAGAACATTTGGTTTCTGACCTCATCGTCAGAACTCAAAACGGCCAAAAATGTCAGATAGAACATTGTAATTCTGAGGATACGATGTGCTGTTTGCAATTTTACTTACAACAGGCATGGGCTCTTAAAGACTCCTGTTACGGTATCTTCAGAGATCATACTCTACTGAAATTACTTTCAGTTCATGTGCGTTCGGTAGTATTTCCATCTTAGAATTATTATTTCTTTTGCCAGGCCTAATTTATGTTACGTTCTAGAGGCAAAGTATGTTTATGGAAAAATATACATGTGGGTGGTTGGTAGGCACTCTGGTGTGGTTTACTCTTCCTTTTCTATCAAAATCTTTTGGCCTTATTTCTTCACCTTCTTGTCTTTGTATGTAGCCCTTTAGTAACACCTTTTTTAGGGTAAGTGTTTTACGGCTCTCGCAACCGCTTAAGGTTATATGAGCGCGCGCTCTAGTAACACCTATAATCTTGGACACTAATATGACCTATTTTTGTTGCAAGTACCGTGAAACGCTCACTAAAATGGAATAAAAAAAACAACCTAACTAGATCTAGTTCCGTGTAACCTGTGCAGTGTGATCATGACAAACTAATTTTTCATGTTAATTCACATGACTTATTGTGTCTACTTTCGCGCACAACAGTATCTTGCCAGTTAGTAAATATTTTTACCAAAACCTTTCCAAGTATACGGGAAACTTATTTTTCAGAGTTAGTGGCTTATTAAACGCTTTTATTTTTAGTGTGTAAGTCTATGGTCATAGCTGAGGTAGAAAACACGTTTCCTCTTGCTATGGCTGATAGAAAATGCATTCACGACAAGGAAGTTTATTGGTTTCAAGAAACCTGCACGAACCTCACATAATGTATGCTGCACTTTCGTTTGATAAAAATGGTGTAATTTATTAACATGTGCGAGACTCCTTCAGGTTTATACAACACGAGTACATGATACTTCAGTTTCAGATCGCCTATGTGTTGAGTTAAGGTCTACTTAGTCTATGGCGTACGCTGAAAGCGAGAGGGGTTTTGTAAAGGTCTTTTTTTTTCTTTTTTTTTTTTTGTAAGTGTATTGCGGCGCTCGCAACTGCATAAAGTCATATGACAGCGTGGGACACATTAAACATTTTCAGTTCGTAGGAAGTTTTGAATTTTGCCCGGGTGGCGGCCGAAGACTACTCTTATCGATTTTGGGCCACCAAAGCATCTTTAAACGTGCGCAATTTGCACTCGAGACCTCCAAGATTTTTTGCCCTTTCCGAGAAGGCTAGGTGTAGATCTTTCTTACCCCAAGATCAGGGGTGTGGCTGACGGCTGAAAGACAGCAGTAAGGAGGAGCCAGGAAGTAGCAGTAGAAAAGCTGCAGAAAG
>NW_004797360.1:1323529-1324971 GCF_000002075.1 Aplysia californica
GGGGTATTGGCGGAAAGTGGAGAAGAAAGCAGACGACAGAACATTGCTTGAGAGCAGGAAAGAAGGTGAAAGGAGTCAACTTAGAGAAGAAAAATTCCCGTCGCTATCCGGCTTCGAACCCTGGATCTATTGAATGAGAGGCGAACACCTTAACCACTAGGCTACGAGAGCCCCCTTGAGAAGGTTAACTCTTTGAATACGTATCTTCGACAATGCTTGCTGAAGCTTTTTGAGCATTTTCAGAAAGAAGCATTTCTCCGTCATTCAATCAAATTTTTCACTCCTGTTTCCTTCACTTGAGACTTTATAAGATCAGCAACAACACGCTTATTGTGAGCTAAGCAATTCAAAAAAGGTGTTGAGTCAAAAAGCAAAAAATGGATAAAAATTGTCAAACAGGAAAAAAAACCCAAACCATTTTCTTCATTTCACTTTTTTGACGAGCGCCTGATTTTACCACGATGTCACACATAATATGTTTATGGTGTTTGGAACTGTCCCTCAACGTCGAGTTTGATCCGCTGGTGGTCGGATATATTATGCGTCCCCTACATCCTTGTAGAGTTAAACGCGGACGTGTTTTATTTACCTCTTGTCTCTTACGGTCAACAAACTACAACAACCTGTCTGACTTAGTCTGTCTCTGTTTGTTGTCATACATATTATGTAGTCATGTCAAAGGGAAACAAACATTCCACCGTCATTTCTTACTTCCTCCTCCTCCCAATTCCTGACCGCCTGGACCCCCAGTTGAAAGCAACCAACCACCCGTGAATAAAAATGTGAACCACCCGTGAATAAAAATGTGAACTCTTTTCTGAGTTGAGTACTTGGGAAGCCGTCCATATCTAACATTCAAATATTCCCCTTTAAGAAAAGGGTCTCTCAATACGTTCGTCTGCCGTTTAGTCAGGCCACCAAGGCAAGTAAATCAATATATTATTATGCCCAATGTTTATAGTCTTCCATTTTCTAGCTTTCTATATGGTCGCTTTTAAACACAAGGGGGGTATCCAGAAAAATGCTGTTTTGAGAAAATCGAAGGTTAAGTTTTTGGACCCTTGTTCAGTTTCTTTAAAAGATAAGTAGAGTTTTCAATGAAACCAAACTTCTGCTATAGGTAGGGCAATGCCCACTTTTGGTGTAGGTCAAAATTTCTGGAAATCCCCGTAATATGCCCCTTGTCCTTAGAAGCGACCATATCTCTTTAACCTTTTAAATAGCAGTTCCCTAGATACAGGTTGAGATATCTTTCTACAGATTTTTGAAATTGAACTGTAATTTTCGTTTTCACGAGAAACCTCCAGCTAAAGAGGCTATGAAGTAAAAAGATCAATGAAATTGTTCAAAGTGAAATACTTTTTGGACATAGAATTCGTATTTATTCAACGACACCCTCTGCCAGCAGTTTTTGTATTTGAGAATGTGTGTGGGTCTTGAAA
>NW_004797360.1:1327623-1337118 GCF_000002075.1 Aplysia californica
GGGTTCTTTTAACATTATTTGGCTAGTTATCGCTAGTGTTTTCTTTTTTGTGATTAGTCCTTTAAGCGAGCTAATGGTTTGCTTGGATTATGCGATTTCATTCATTTTGAAGCTTCTGGCATATTCATATTATGTTGAACACCCTTGTGCTATTTCAAGGTTGTTTTTTTTTGTTTTCCTTGGGTTAACCTGCTGTCTCTGTTTTTTTTTTTAAAGCTGTATTCCTCAACCTTTGAGATATTCACTCTTGATTATACCCCCCCCCCCCCCCTCTTGAATGCCTCCTCTTCACTGTCTGTTATTTTGATCTCACTTTCGTCTATAGCTTCATCATCTTTTTCCCTCCTTGTCTTTGGAAGTTCGTCATGGCTCAGTAAATAGAGCAATCTTGTAGGGAAAAATAGGATAAGATAAGATAAGATAAGATATAACACAAGATAAGATAAGATAAAATATAAAACATAAGATAAGATACGATAAGATAAGATAAGATAAGATATAGGAGACGATAAGGCAAGATGATACATAAGACATAAGATAAAATATAAAATAAGATAGGATAAGATATATAAGGCATAAAATAATATAAGATACGATAAGATAAGATAATAATTTGCAGATTTCCCTAAAGAGAAATTTGCTGCGGCATGGTTATTAATACATACATGCACACGCACATGCACCTCGCTGGTTTACACTCTTCTCTCCCTGTTTCACGATTCTTTACTCCCCAGTGCTGTTTTTATTGGATATGCAAGATTGAATTTGTTAATTAATTTATTATGCATCAAGACATAAGAACATGACAGACCAATATAGAGTTCGAGTCACATTATGGACCCGCACTTTCACGACAAGCCCTCTTTTTCTTATTTTTCTTCCCCTTCCCTTTCCCCTTTTTTATTCCCCTTCTTCTTCTTCTTCGTTTTCTGATTTTTCTTCCACTTCTTCTTCTTATTTTTCTTCCCCTTCTTCTTATTCCCCTTCTTCTAACTCTTCGTATTCTTACTTTTCTTCTTATTTTTCTTCATCTTAGTTTTCTTCCTCCCCTACTTCTTCTTTTTCTTCTTCTTCTTCTTATTTTCCTTCCTCTTCTTCTTCTTCTTCTTCTTACTTTATTACCCCTTCTTCTTCTTATTTTCCTTCCTCGTTAGAATCATTATTGGATATTTCTGGGGCACTGTAAATATTTGATACCTCCTTTGTCTAATACGTATTCAATTACTCCATAACCTAATTACTATTCAAGCTTCCCTAGCTTTGTGTGTTTATTCAATTCCATTTAAATTTAGTAATATCAAAGACTACTTTCTGGATAATGTAATCTTACTATGCTCTAAATACTCAATCTTGCTCAGAGTTTTCAGTTAACATTCGATACTTCCCGTAGCTGATCAATATTCCATGCGTCTATTGTCCTGTCATATTTCGATACTATTTAAACATTACTAAATTGATATGTTTCTGGTCAGATCATCATTTTCATGACGTCTAATTAAATCGTATTTTTATGTTAACCACAATTTCTTATCATGAATCTGAATGAGATCGCTTTACCTTTCGTACCTTTCTATAAAGTTGTGCCATTTTGTTTATATAGTCAATGTGCTGACATTTAAACTATACTATGGTTTTGCTTAGACTAAATTCACAAAATAAGATAGGATAAGATATATAAGATTGTTGTTTCTAAATAAAAATCAATAAATGTTTCCTAAGGCATAGAAAGAATCGCAACATGTCCCTTATTTCGGAAAAACTGCTTGCTTGTTTTGGTTTTTCATTAGTTAAAGCGGCCTTTTGTTGTTCAGTTCATTGTTGTATAGTTACACCTTTCTTAGGTCATTGTCTCCCTTACCCAAGCATTTATAAAGGATTGCTGTTGATGAAATACTTCATTGAATCTACTTCATGAATGAGGAGTCCCCTGGTATTGCGACTTGGTGTTCTACCTTCAAAATCAACAATGCTTGGTCCCATAAGGCATCCCACAATTTCAGTTGAGAGGCAATACGGTATTGTGAAAAAATGTGTAGGCCTAACGATCGGTTAATGACTCGTGAAGCAAGGGCTGGAGATGAAGGGAAATGACCGAGGAAAAGGCTCGACCACCACAAGTACTAAAACTACCTCATGCTGAACATGGTCGATGGTGTTTTTTTCTCTCTTTGTTTTTTTTTGTTTGGGGGTTGTTGTTTTTTGCTGTTGTTTGCTTGTATTTTGTTTGTTGCTTTTTTTCTCCTTTTTCTAATTTTGCTATTTTGACAGGTGTTAACTGCGATGGCAACTGCATAATGTCATAAGCTGTTAGATCTTACCTACCCTAAGATCAGGGGTGTGGCTGAAAGACAGCAGTAAGAAGGGGCCAATGAGTAGCAGTAGAAAGGCTGCAGAAACAGTTAGGGCCCCAGAGGAGGGGGCAAAGGGGATCGGGGTGGGGGCAGAAGGTGGAGGCGAAGGCAGACGACTGAACATGGTTAAATGTGGAAAGGGGGTGAAAGGAGACACATTTAGAGATGAAAAATTTCCGTCGCTACTAGGTTTCGAAACCGGAACCTTTTGAAAGAGAGGCGAACAGTGAACACCCAGACCACGAGAGCACCCGATAGCGGTAGTTGTGCTACCGAGAGACAGAGAAAGAGACATACAAACACATACACACACACACACACACACACACACACACACACACACATACATACACACACACACACACACACACACACAGAAAGAGAGAGATACAAAGACAGACAGACAGACAGACAGACACACACACACACAGACAGACAGACACACAGACACACAGACACTGAGAGAGAGAGAGAGAGAGAGAGAGAGAGAGAGAGAGAGAGAGAGAGAGAGAGAGAGAGAGAGAGAGAGAGAAAGACAGAGAGAGAAAGCAGCGGAGAATAGGCAGGAGTTCTCACGTAATAATTATCTTTGTAAAGTGTTCTCTCAAAAGCCATTTCCTCAGTCATTTCCCTTCATCTCCAGCCCTTGGTCCACGAGTCTCATTAACTTATCGTTTGGCCTTAAAGTTTAAACCCCCCCCCCCCCCCAAAATCACCTCACAAGAAAAACGTTTAAGACTTAAAAGAGACTAAACAGAGTTGAACACTTAGCACAATATTAGAGGGGATCTCTTTTATGAAGTAGGTAACAGCAACCCGAAATAACTGTTTGAGTAAGGGAAACAATTACCTTTAAAAGTCTTGTCAAAGATCAGTACACAGAAAAACAGAAAGGCGCTTTAATAAGTGAAAGACAAATCTTGCTAAACTTTTAAAAGACGAAATATTAGGAAATGTTTCAAACCTTAGTAAGCCCATAGAAAGCACATTTTACAAAATGAACAAAATGACAGATAGAAAATATTCTAATCAAAACCATAATATAATATAATTTTTAGTACACAGACTATATAAACAATAAACAAATCGAGATTCTTGATATTTAAATACGACAAGGTGGCCCCTTGTCACTTCACTTCGCGTACTGAGATTGCCACTGTGGCGACATTCAGCAAGTTCATTAATTTGGGTGATAATTGATACTTAAAAAAAACAATGAAAAAAAAAATCAATAAAAATTCGAATAAGTGGACATGAAGTTCACAGTTAATATTAAATGATAGAGGGATAGGGGTATGGAGGGACATAGGAATAAGGTTATGAATAGAGATAGGGCTAGGGTTAGAAATAGATGGATACGGTTAGTGATAAGAATACAGTGACAGCGATAGCAATAAAAGGATAGCGTAAGGATAGCGTTAGAGACACGGATAGATGGATAGTAATTGAAGGATAGGGTTATGGATAGAGGGATAGCATTAGGGTAAGGAATATGAAGTGATAGTGATAGCAATAGAAGGATAATGTTAGGAACAGAGGGTTAGGGACAGGGTTAGGAATAGAGTGATACAGTTAGTTTTAGGGATAGAGAGACAGAGTTAGAGATAGGTTACGGTTGTGAATAGAGGGATAATGTTACGAATAGAGTGATAGGGTTAGTGTAAGGGATAGAAATAGAGGGTTAGGGTTAGAGATAGAAATAGACGGATTGGGATATCGTTAGGGATAGGGTTAGGGTTAAGGATAGGGATAGGGTTGCGGATATCGTTTGGGATAGGGTTAGTATTAGGGATAGGGTTAGTGTTTAGGATAGGAAAGAGGTATAGGTATAGGGTTAGGGTTAGAGATATGAATAGAGGGATTGGGTCAGGAATAGAGGGATAGGAATAGAGGGATAAGGATAGGGTTAAGGACATCGTTAGGGATAGGGTTATTAATAAGGTTAGGGATAGGTTGAAGGGTAGGGTTAGGATTAGGGTTAGAGATAGGAATAGAGGGATATGGTTAGGGATAGGGGTAGGGTTACGGATATAGTTAGGGATAGGGTTATTAATAAGGTTAGGGATAGGAATAGGGATAGGGTTAAGGATATCGTTTGGGATATGGTTAGGGATACGGTTAGTGTTAGGGATACGGTTAGTGTTAAGGATAGGGTTAAGGATATCGTTTGGGATAGGGTTAGGGATACGGTTAGTGTTAGGGATAGGGTTAAGGATATCGTTAGGGATAGGGTTAAGGATATCGTTAGGGATAGGGTTAGGGTGCGGTTGAAGAACTCTCTATGTGTCAGCCCAGTATAATCATAATCATCACGCTCAAACCCCATCCATACCATGTGGAATCTCTGTAACACCAAAGATTTTCAGGACTATACGAACATTTCTGATCTCAGGCATCCATCCAACCCTGCAGGAAAGTCGAGGACTCTTCTCTGACGGACTAGAGGCAGTAGAGGTGTAGGCTGATGAATCACGGAGGTGAGCAACATCAATTTCCTCAAAGAGGTCAAACCTACCAAAATTGGATCTGGTTGACCCAACGCCTGTCTACAATGGCTCCAGGAAAATGAAAAAAGGAGAAATACTAACATCTCCAAACGGTGTAAGAGGTAATGCCAGTTGACTACCATCCATTTTACCATGGATCGGGAAAGTAGAGACGCACAATCTTTGAAACCAAATGTGATTTTTTTCGTTTATGTAGCTAACCGTGCAAGGCATTTTCCACAATTTTTTCCAGAGAGAAAAAACTAATTTATTTCAAAACACGTATTAGCAGAGTGGCGTCGGGTGGCCTAATGGTTAGGCTACCGAACTCGTAATCGTGAGATTACGGGTTCAGGGTTCGAGCCTCAGCTCGGTCCGACGCAGTGTCTTTGGGAAAGGCACTTTTCACGAATTTCCCACTTGGCTCGGTCCTTTCGGAGATGGACGTTAAACTCGGAGGTCCCGCCTCTTAAATAAAATAATAGTGTTGATAGGGGCGTTAAACTTATATCATTTCACCATGCAAAGTAACTGTTTCAACATTTGGGGATTTTTATAAGATAATACACATGATGGGAGTTGTTGTTTCTTCCACATCAAGGAAATATGTGTTTTTTTCAGTCCTTATACGGATAGCATTCCCTTATCTTGCGCTTCCCCTACATGCTTAAACCAGCCCATGATCCCTGCACGAATAACATTGCCCATTACAGCCCAATACGAACCCCAGCTAGGCGCAATCAAACGATAGATGTTACTATAGTCTTTCAACCATGCCCCACACAATAATATGCAAATTCAGTTACCAAATTTTAAATCTTATTACAAATCAGCTGAGAATTATCAACATTATTAGATTATTTAAGAGGAGGGGTGGGGTGGGGTTGGGTGGGACGCTATATCTACCTGTGTGGAAATTTAGCTGTACTACGTGAAATATCCCAATGTATCAGGTCATTAATTGTATGACTAGAATTGTTGGTAAGATGGCCTCTACATGTTTACAAAAATATCAAATAAAACTCCAAACCAATCCAAACTCCAGGACAAGACTTTTTAAAAAGTACTGTCCAAGAATCCTCCGGTTTTGTTTTATATCCTCAAAGAGCAGGGCCTTGGTATGGCACACGTTGGTCTCGGGGTTCTAATCTGGATCGGGGGGGGGGGGGGGGTATGGGTTCGATTCTGTGGCCAGTTAAACCTTTACCATTTCATATGTTCACAGTTATGGCCTTCAGACTCCGGGTCAACGACTTCTCCAAGCACATAAAGTCAAATATTAGGCGAGAGAGCTGCTAGAATGTAAAAAATATGAAGTCTCTAGTATGAAACGACAGGCAACAACGTTTGAACCCACACCTCCCAGTAACCAGGCTTACACTCAACCATTAGGGTTGATTACTTTACTGACAAAGGGCCAGTCAAGGCACTGAACTTTTCATTCGAAAGCTTTTTGTTTTAACCCGTCAGCTTTCGTAAAGATATTAGTTTAAATACTAGGCCTACTAACTCGCCGTTGTCCATGTAGATCTATACTTGTTAGGCGAATGATAGCGAACAGCAGCACACAGCTGCGCCTAACCAGCTACATGACGCCTCATGTCACGGCTGTGGGAGGAAGCGTCATGCTCGAACCGACTTAGTGACTTAGTGCAGAGAACCGGCTACCAGCATTATGCTGCACATTTTTTTCCGTCATCCCATAATCGGCTACGTGCAAAATAAAACTATCGGTCGTGGTAATTAAGTAAAATCAAGTAGTGTTTGGTCCCAAACCTTATAACTTAACCCTTTGTAGTTTGCTTTAAATGTTTCAGATAAAGATACGAAGATGGGCCGTAACAGTTAACTTGACGAATAATCATCTAGAAGCAGGAAACAGGGAAGCAAATTTTAATGATGATGAAGAAAATTGTATTGCTGTCTTAGAATCTGTACAATGAGATAGCGTTTGGCTTTTTTGTTCTTGTTTTTCTTTAGAATTTTCTTTGTTTGTGCTAAACACTATAATTACTTTATGTCCATTTAAAAACACAATTCTTTGTTGATTTTTCTGACAAAATGTTGAAGGCTTCTTATTTTGAGGACCTTAGTGTTTTCAAGACGTAACTGACCTTCTCGCGATTGCAAGACAAACCATACAAATTGTTTTAAAACTTGCACATAATTAAAATTTGGAGCTGTTCGTACCATGTGGAACGACAGAAGAAAACGAGGATAAAACAGCAAATAAAGAAAGTTATCAAATGCATCTATTAAGAATTGTAAATGATTTCAATTTCCATATGGGGAAGCTGTTTAATGAAGTATCTTCAACATTCTGCAGTGATACTGCATCGTCAGGCAGAGTTGAAGCAACCGTCCTCTAAAGTGATCTAAATTGGGCTGATGCGGAAGTAAAACATAATTTAAGCTTACAATTATTGGAAGAGGTTTTTTTTATTGGGGGGGGGGGGGGTTGAATAGAAAAGAGCGAGACCCCTTTTAGTTAATAGTTAAGTAATTAATCTTTAAAACGCCTAATAATTTTGACAAAGAAATGCTGAGAATGGTATATAAGGGAGACAAACATGAAATATTTATGAGAATAAACAGTTTATAAGATTTGCGTCTCTTTAAAAATAATACCGCGTTCAGTTGTTTTTCCTTTTGTGTCATTGATGACGACTAGGCCTAGTCCTAGTGTACTTCCTCTTGCTGTTATAACCGTTGCGGTTGTAGGTTATTTTAGTTTTAGTAAGGTCTTACGGCGCCAGCAACTGAATAAAGTCATATGAGCGCCAAGGGATGGAAGTCAACAGAGAAGTCCAAACGGGGAATCAGGTTTACTCTGCTCAACTCTCTAGCCTCAACAGCACAAAGTCTGCTTCGACTATCAAGGCACCTCGGAAATAGCAGTTCACAAGAGAGTAACAAACATACAAAAGAAGTAGAGGAAAAATGATGATAGTAAGGATAAGGAAGGAAAAAGCAGCAGTTACCTCTATGATGTTCCGGCACAGTATGAGCAGGATATTGATAAATCAGCCCATTTACAATTCCACTCTGCATAGGAGCATGTTATTACCCCCCGGGGCGGGGCTGCTGACTGAAGTGTCTTTAGGCCATTCCCAAAGAGGGAACATCAACATCTTGAGTTCTTATGCACTGTAGAATTGTACATGTAAATAGGCTGATTCATCAATGACATGCTCATAACTGTGCCCGAACTGCAACAGGGAACT
This sequence comes from Aplysia californica, assembly GCF_000002075.1. Lineage (NCBI taxonomy): Eukaryota > Metazoa > Mollusca > Gastropoda > Aplysiida > Aplysiidae > Aplysia > Aplysia californica. The sequence continues at coordinate 1,335,685 of NW_004797360.1, forward strand.
GCTGTATTTTCGTTCCTAATCCTTACTATCGTCATTTTACACCTACTTCTTTAGTATGTTTGTCACACATTTGTGACCCGCTATTTCCGGGGTGCCTTGATAGTCGAAGCAAGCTCTGTGCTGTTGAAGCTAGAGAGGTGAGTAGAGTAAGTCTAATTCCCTGTAAGGACTCCTCTGTTGACATCTACCCCTTGGCGATCATATGACCTTATGCAGCTGCGAACGCCGTAAAACCTCTACAAAAAACAACAAAAAAAATCAAAAAAAAATCAAAACATGTTAACATCCCCATTTTGTGAATGGCCTAAAGACACTTCAGTCAGTAGCACTTCCCCAGGGGGGGGGGGGGTCGTTGTAAGTTAGTGATGGTGATCGCGATTATGGTTATGATAATGATAGTACTAACGATAACAACGAAAACAATTTCTAAGTTGAGTCTAACAATAATAGTCTAATAATAGTATTATTATTAGGCGGATGGGACATGCTGCACTGTATTTTAACTACTCGGAGCATGAGAAATTTTACACACATCAGTTTCAACTTGCATCATACAGCTTTAGAAAACAGACGATGACATTTCGCTACCTAAGAATTGCATAGACCTATTTGCCCAATATCTAGTTTTGAGAAATATGACGTTCACAATAAAGTTTTTTTTTCAATCGTCGGTCGCAGGATGAAATCGTGAATTCTACAGGAATCAAATTTTACCGGAGAGGGAAAAAAATGCTTTCCTCCATAATTTAGCGTTCAAGACATAAACTAAATGGATAATTCTAGTCTAGTATCTTTTAGAAATAATACTGTAGAACATTTTTTACCTTAGATGATCATGCAATTCATTGAATATCTAAACGATTCCAAACATTTTTACTCCTTTGATAGAGCAGATAGAGCATTTGGTTTCAGACCACATGGCCTAAGTAACCCAAAACTTCCAGAAATTATAATATGTTAGATAAAAACTATGTAATTCTGAGGTAGCAATTTCTTACCAGTATACCACGGCTTAGAATGTCCTGTTTTCTTTCAAAAGTCAAACTGGGAGGCAAATCCACATCTTTTCGCACAGATGAATCAGAGTAATACGAAAACCTGACAAAGCAGCTCAAGTAACACTAAAGAAAATGTAATATCTTGAAAACGCAAACATAATATACACATAACAAGTCTATGCACCAAACGTGAAAGATCGATGCACATTTTAAATTAAAACAACAACAACAACAACAACAACAACAACAACAACAAAACAGCTGCCCAGTTGTGTAATTTCTCAGAATTGAGTTAGCTGACAGGATTAAGACGCAGGAAATTGATCAAAACATCGAAACATTATTTAATGGTAACTCTCTATACAAAAAACTGTAAACAATTTAGCAGAAAATTGAACCCCACACTTAAAAAAAAAAAATCTCAATCGGCCCTCCC
>NW_004797360.1:1337652-1340354 GCF_000002075.1 Aplysia californica
GGGGGGTGTAAGGGGTGGGAGTTGTCGTTTGTGCAGGTGGCTGTCATGAACACATGGTCGTTAGTGCAGGTTCCCTTTTGTATTTGTGAGGCAGCGTGCTGGAATCAGGTTCTCGTCAATTTTTGAGCATATGGAATTATTGGTATCATATTAAAGCTTGTTCAGTTGTCTTGCTATGGGAGAAAAAGAATGCCCATCTATCTTGAATAGAAGTCAAGGCATCTGAAATTGGAGAAAGTCTGGTTTCAAAAGTAGATCAGCGAGAAAATGGCCGCCAAAGTTTGGTTATTTCCATAGCTTGTTAGTCCGTGGAAATTGAAATCTTACAGTAACCTTTTTGCGCCTTTAATCAACGTTTTTCAGTAAAATCCACCCAAAAATATGTTCGTAATTGGACAACAATGGCGTAAAGCCAAAATAAAAAATAAAATAAAATATTCAATAACATTTGCCAAGCTGACAGATAAATGCCATTTTCTTCACTTTCATTATTTTGACGAACTCCTGATTTCACCGCGATGCCTCACATTAAATGGTTTTTAAAATTTTTTTTTATTTATTGTTTTCTATAACCATACTTTTTAACCCTCTTAAGAAAGGGGGGAATATTCATTGACAAGGACATCTTTTCAGGTCTGTAGGAGAAATAATTTATCAGAGGCTATGCTTCTTCAGTAAAAACGCAGAGGGACCCAAGAGAGAGCTAGAAGTGATCGATAATATTATTATTTCTTCTCGGAGGAAATGAGATTACGAGAATATCATCGCTCCTTCTCACCGGTGTTATAAAATTTGCGGCACCGTTTGAGCGGTTTTTAAGTTGATTTGCGAGCTTGTGCTGCAAATATCTCTCCCTCTCTCTCTCTCTCTCTCTCTCTCTCTCTCATCAATACGCAACAACCTCGTAGCTTCTTGTGTCCACCCATCACCAATCTCACAACCCCCCATCCAAACTCGCACACACAAAACATGTCCGGAACGAGAAACCCCGGAGACAGAAAGTACCAACTAGGGCGCCGCGCTCCTACTTTCCACAAGACCTATCACGTCTTCACGGCCTGAGCTTCAGAGCTGAGGACCCCCAAGCAAACAGGTTGGACATGGGGTCGAAGTGTCACATCGATCGTAACAACAGTCGCTCAATAGACCATCTTTTTCGGACAGGAAGAGCCGAGGGAGATTGGTGTCTCGAATTTGGAGCCAACTACATATTATTCCACTCTGGTCAGACGCTGTACAGTCAAGTGAAAAACAAGGGGGTGGAGGTTAGTTAAAAATCATGAATACAAAATAATGCATACCATAAAAGAAGGAAAGATTTTTTTTAAAGTACGTTGTATATTTTGTGGTTACGAAAAAAGAATGCAAATGAAATAAAGCACAACTTTTCTTCCTTCACACATGACACCACCATATCCCCCTCCCGTCTCCTCCCGGACATACATTTCCATCCAACCTCCCTCTCCTGTATTTACCCCTTTCCAATTACACTTAACCTCTATAAAATACAAAACAAGATCCAAATAATTGCTCATTGTTACTGAGCTCGGCTCCTCTTAATAAAACATTTGGTCTGGGGAAAGGGAGGTAGAAAGAAGGGGGGTGGGGGAGAGCGAAGAGGGGGGGATGGGACGGGAGAGGGTTCGGGGCCACAAAGGCTCAGAACACAAATTCCTTTCCATTATAAACAATGACGTCAGCATATTCATCAGCCTGCGAGCCAAGACAATGCTGAGCAATAATGCTGTATACGAGGTGGCTGGAATATTTTATTTCTGGCAAACTCATGACGATTCTTCACGGAGAAAACAAAACTGCTGAGAACGCCATTCAATTACACAGTTAAATTTGTTTTAAGTTTGTTATTGAATACCCGAGACTGTCAGTTGGGTGCATTGTGTGTTGTTTGTCCGACCTGATTCAGCATTAGGGGGGGGGGGTGCGGCAGCTAGAAAACCAGTTTGGGGCCAAATTACACTTTAAAATTTCTGCTGACCGTGTCCTGAATAAATAATATCTAGTAAGGTACACTCGTCTCCATGCATCCTAAAGGGGTGTTTGAGGGGGATTTGTAGATCGTAGGGTCGAGTCTGTTTGAGAAAATATTTGCCAATTTTTTTTATTAAAAAAAATATTAAACATGCTATTTTTTTCACAGTTGGTACTATTGTTCTGCTCTTTTTCAGACTCATTTTCAATGAAATTTTCACAAAATGTCAAAACCATACAAATCTAGCTTACTGTAAGAGTAATTATTGATAAATGCATTGGTTCTTAGTCTGTGAGCTTGAAAACCTAGGTTTTCCAGATTTTCCGCCATTTCGCTACCCCCAGAATTGAAAGAGCCATAAAATAAAAACTAAAGAAGATATAAAAAAAATTCTCGTACAGACAATGTGATTTTTGTCTTATCAGTGTACCTGCTAAATATGCACCTAATCTATTTGGAAATAATGTAAAACAAAAAAATGGTACCACATTATGTCTCTAAAATCCAATATGGCCATGATTTGTTTGACAATTTGTAACATATCTTCATTGCCATATAATCGTTCACACCAAATATAAGCTCCTTAGGAGTCATATTAGCGGACGCAGAGGTGTTTACTTACATTTGCATTTTAATTGCAATACCTAACCCCCTTCTCCCCTTTCACTCTCTCTCTCTTTCTCTTTCTCTCTCTCTCTCTCTCTCTCTCTCT
>NW_004797360.1:1345454-1346820 GCF_000002075.1 Aplysia californica
AGGCCAAAGTGTTTTGGATTAGGGGTGCATGTTTTTGCCTTCTTGGCAGATAGTCAAAAGAGTTCTTACTAGATCTAGTTGGCTGAGATTATGCTGGGGTTTCAGAAATCAATTGGTTTTATTGCATTTTCCGACGGCAGTCTGTATTTTGTTGTTCTCGTTGTTGTCGTTGCTGGTACTGCTGCTGCTGCCACTACCACTGCTGCTTCTGCTGCTGTTGTTGTGGTTGTTTCCGAGTGCGATTGTCTCTATCTCTTCTGACATTCTGAACACATTCCTCAATACAATAATTATTTACAAGTAAGTTGCTGTTCCCCAAAGTCGAAAAAAAGTGTTGACCTATTTTTGCTCAGATCCTCTGAATGCTGACGATGTTGTGAAAATTTCCTCTGGGTAAATTTAGGACGTTTTAGAAAATGTTCATGTTATGCCTTCAAAAACCTGTAGATTAGGCCATTATTTTAGCTTACGTACAGTGCTCGGATTATTTAAGTTTAATTCAGCAACATTCAGCTTTTATGATTTACAATCACCTCAAATTTCCGTATACAACATTGGCACCACACTGAACTGTTTCGCATTAAAGAAAAATGAAAACAGCATTGGATACCAGTGGCTTTTTAAACTATAGTGTGGTAAAAAATTAATGGCACAACTTATCCTCAAATATCTCTTTAATGGGTATCTAACTCAGTGTCACCCATAGGCCTACTTTGTTCAGCAGTTTGTATCATGCAATTTGTCTTAACTTAATCTTATTTCCCCCTAAACTATTTAGGTTAGATTAAAAAAAACTATTCTTCATAACGTTATACTAAATACTATAAATCTGCGTCACGCGTAAAATGGGATTGTTTATAGCACTTCCAGCTTCTCAGACACATTTTGCGTGGATCTGCGCATAATGGCTTACGTCACAGCTCACCAATGACACTCTTTAGTGGCAAAATTTGTTACACAGAAATAATTTTATAGCGAACATTTTTGCGCTAAAAAGGTTCTCAAAATATGCGTTCAATGCGTATTATGTCGCAATTAGAAAAAACAAAATGACGGACTTGCTTTTGAAAGCGATATATCCGCTTCCTCTCAATTTCTCTTTTATTTTGTACATCTTTTTAGGATACAGCAAGACAGACAGAAGCAAAAGAGAGAAAAGGGATCTACCACCAGTGGCGCCCTCCAACCACTTATTGGCTCAGTGGTAAGAATAAAGGCTCTCTAGTTCTTTCGGAGATGGCAGCGCTAAATAGGGGAGGGTATGAAGAAAGGACGAGATACCAAAGTAAATGTGACACGTAATTCGTCTGTGATCCCAGATGGTTTCACTGTGAAACTGATCTTCTGTTCACTTAATTTTTTTGCT
>NW_004797360.1:1346965-1351029 GCF_000002075.1 Aplysia californica
TGTGTGTGTGTGTGTGTGTGTGTGTGTGTGTGAGAGAGAGATAGAAAAAGAAAGAAAGAGAGAGAGAGAAAGATAGAGAGAGAGGGAGAGAGAAAGATACACACGCACACACACGAGCACAGCTAGCTATACACAAACTTTAAACTGACGTCAATCGAATTTGTTATGTCCAAGGCTGAAATTAACCGCCCTGTCCACCCTTGTTGGAATCGCAGCAAGCGCCATCCTGGTTCGAATCCCCGAAGGTGGACTCCTAAACTCTGGGTTGCTTAATGAGATTTCGTGGTTATCCAGCAGCTTGATTCGGTCCTGGTTTAGGGTTAGATTAGATAGGGCATCCAACCAACCTCAAGGTTGAAACTTGAGCAGCTAAAATTATACTGGACGAACTTATAGTTCAATCAATGTCGACCTCGAAACACTTATTGGTCCAGTGGTATGTGTATTGAAGGATACGTTTTCTTGGGGACATGGGCGTGTAAAGGAAGGAGACTAAGATGAACGGACGAAAGAGAGTGAAAAGAAAGACATTGAGAGAGAGAGAGAGAGAAAGTGAGAGAAAGAGAAAATGATAGCGAGAGATAGATAGATAGATAGATAGATAGATAGATAGATAGATAGATAGATAGATAGATAGATAGATAGATAGATAGATAGAGATAGAAAGAGAGATAGAGAGATAGAGAGAGAAACAGAGAGAACGAAAGAGAGAGAGAGAGAGAGGGATATATACATATATATAGAGAGAAAAAGAGAGAGTGAGAGAGAGAAAGAGAGAAAGGGAGAGAGATAGATAGATAGAGAGAGATAAATAGAGAGAGAGATCGAGAGAAAGAGAGAGAGAGACGGGTTTTTGCGTTTGTGTTGATGAGTGCGTGAGGGGTGGGGGGCGGGGGTTGTTGAGAGTAGAGGTCAGAAAAAGTTTCATTTTGTTTTTGTTTCTGTTTTTTTTAGACATGAGAGCGAGAAGAGAAAGGGTAGATGGAAGAAAGGACGAGCCACCAAAGTAAATGCGAGACGTAATACTTTTTTGATCCCTGAAGGTTTCCCCTGTACTTGATCTTCAACTACTTTTTTCTTTCTTTCTTTGTTCTCATAGTCACCTTTGCCTCGTTCCCCTCTTTTCTCAGCAAACACGCATACACACGCAAAGACACAACCCTCCCCTCCCCCCCCCCCCACACACACATACTTGGAGAGAGATAGATAGATAGATAGAGAGAGAGAGAGAGAGAGATGAGAGAGAGGGGGGGCGAGAGAGACACTGAGATAGAGAGAGAGGGGAGAGAGGGTGAGAAAGACAGAGAGAAAGAGAGAGAGAGAGGGAGAGGGAGAGAGAGAGAGAGAGAGAGAGAGAGAGAGAGAGAGAGAGAGGGAGAGAGAGATGCCCACATAATTACATTTGAACACACTTTCTCACTTGTGGACGCACATAAAATCATAGACAGACACTGTCACTTTATTTCTCTCTCTCTCTCTCTCTCTCTTTCCCTTTCACACACACATACACACACACATACACATTCAGATACACACACACACTCATACACACATTCACATACTTATATACACTCACACACATGCACACACATTCACACACACACACACACACACACACACACACACACACACACACACACACACACACACAAACACAAACACACACACACACACACACACAAACACTCACATAAACAACCCCCCCCCCAAATGCACACTTCGTCAAACGCACAGGGCTCTCGTCGCCTAGGCCTAGAGGTTTAGGTGTTCGCCTCTCATTCAGTAGGTCCCGGGTTCGAATCCGGATAGCTACGGATATTTTTCTTCTTTATATAACTGCCTCCTTTCACCTCCTTTCCTGCTCTCTGGCGATGTTCTGTTGTCTGCTTTCGTCTCCACTATCTGCCTTCCTTCCTTCCTTACTCTTGCTGGCTTCCGTTTTTTTTGCCGCAGGCAGACAGGTAAGAGGCAACCTCGTGTGGCTTCGTCCAGAGTACATCCAGGTCCGGTCTGGCGCTGTTCTCCTTAAGTGGGCCGCGATGTGCATCCCATTGTGGGCACTCATATAGTGCCTGCTGCAGCTCGTCAGGACTTGTGCCACAAGCCAGACAAGAATCATTTGGAGCGGAGCCTCCTGCATGGAAGTAAGCCTCGCGCTTTCTCCCACGTTTGGGCAATGATGTAACGTGAGATGCACGAGCTTGCTGACACGAGATCGACTGGGGTGTTGGACTGGTCGAGGCGGCCTACCGTGTTGGCCAGGGCGTCAGGCTCGGTCATTCCATTGTATATGTAGATGTCCGTGGATTTCACAGCAGTGGCAGATTATGGTCCACATTTTGTCCTCCATCTCAGTTCGAAGTGCAGTTACTCCGGAAATTAACAGTTAAACAAGTGACTGGGAGTCTGTGAAGATGTGGATGCATTGAAAACGTGGTTGCTTTTCGAGCCATTGCAGTGCGCGGAGCAGCGCGGTAATTTCAGTTCGGTAACTGCTTCCGTGTAGTCCTGCTGGCACGGATACTCATGTTTCCTTCCCAAAAGATTTGTCTAGACACCAGTATCCCCCTCCACATAACCTGTAGTCGCCGGTGGCATGGCGGTTAGTGAAGATATCGAGGTCGGACGTAGGTAATCGGTGAACGGTCTCGAAAGCTGCTTCACGTTGGATATTAGGTGGATCTGTTTTTGTCGCAGACACAGCAAGTTTGAAGTTGACTGTGAGGTTGCACGAGGTCTTCCACAGGGGAGTTGTACTCACTGTCCGTAGGGGCTCTCGGATTAGATGTTCTAGTCCCAAGTTATTAAACTTCTGTCAGCCCACTTCCCTCCAACTGTTGAATGACTTTAAGCGTATTTTTGATGTTCTTTCAGCTGAGGCGCGGATCGCGTTGTCTTCTGGGACTCTTGTTGCTCTCTTGTATGCCTCAGCAGTTGCAATATTAGACTTAACTTCAAGTGGGATGAGGCCAGCTTCTTTTTTGAGCAGCATTACATTTGAGTCTCTCGTACACCCGGTAATTATTCTAGCTGACGAGTTTTGAATAACGTTTAAGGGCTCGTGATTTGTCTAGGCCTTTGCTGGGAACCAGGCTGCGTGGGCATATTGAATGGCTGATCTGATGTACGCAATGTACACCATACGCAGATCTCCTTTGCTGCATCCCCAGTCTGTGCCAGAGAGCCTGCGGAGGAGATTGACTCTTGAGGCCAGTTTTTTCGTTAATGTATTGGTGTGTTCTTTAAATGTTAACTTGTAATTGAAGGTCACGCCAAAGGAAGGTAGATGTTTTGTTATAGGGCACCTTCTCGTCTCCCATTATACACTGGGTACGCCAGGACATTTCACGGTTCCATGTTGTGAAAAAAGAGTATTCGCATTTCGCCACCTTAATTTCCATCTTCCACCGTTTTGACCAATCGCAGATCTTGTCCAGAGCGGCCTGAACCATCGTGGCGGCAGTGACACGATTTTCATGGGATGCCCATATTGCCAGGTCGTCTGCGAAGAGGCTGGTGTTGGTGCCTACGGGTAGGTCATCTACGATGTCGTTGACGTATGTGAGGAACATAAGTTTCTTGATAATACTCCGCACTGAGTCCACTTTCTGCTCCACCCCCTCACCTCCTTTGCCCCCTCCTCTGTACTCCCGACTCTTTCTGCAGCCTTTCAACAGCTACTCCTCGGCTCCTTCTTACTGCTGTCTTTCAGCCACATTATAGATCTTATGGTAAGAAAGATCTAAACTTAGCCTTCCCGGATAAGGGCGAAAAAATTCGAAAGTCTCAAGTACAAGTTGCGAACGTTAAAGATCCGTTGGTGGCCCAAATTCGATAAGGGTAGGCTTCGACCACCACCTGGGTAAAATTCAAAATTTCCTACCAACTGAAAATGGGGTAGGGTTTGGCGCCTATGGAGATGAAGATTAGTTTGCTCGTGGTTAGGAGTATATCCCCATCTCTCTCCTACCCACTCCTGTTCCCTGCCCTTTCACTGACTAAAGGACACTAAGGACACTAAGCCACCTAGGGTCAAGTGCTTGTTAATAACTATATATATATGT
>NW_004797360.1:1351564-1357947 GCF_000002075.1 Aplysia californica
CTCCCCCCCCCACCCCTCATCCACCCTTTTCCACCCATCAAAACGAAACCAACCGTTTCTAGTTTTTCCGAGCCCCTGTGACTGTCCCAATTTCTCCGCTCCCGGCTCCCTGACTCACTACCCACACCACAACGACGACGTCTGACTCTGGGAAATAAGATTCCCACAGACATAAGTCTGGCCGTCCTAACGTGCGTTGACCCCCAACTGATCTGATTTCGCGAACCATTGGTCTTGTTAGTGTTCCACTCACGAATCGAAAGAGAAATGGTTGGGTTGGAATGTGGGAAGGAAGGAGGAAAAGACTGGTGATGTTTCGTGGTTTGCTAATGGTTTGAATAAAATCGGAGGGAATGGAGAGTACCGCAGAGACAACGACTGGAGTTCTGAAGTTCTACCATAAACTTCAAATTACAATAGAGCTATTCCACGGTAACTGACAGGACATTTGGACTATACTTTCTGACAATGATAACACTCTAATTCAATATTAATTAATTTATGTTAACTTTAAAACATCAGAAGATTTCAAAGACAAATTATTACGAATCATATCAAATGTAGTCACTTGAAAAAAAAAAAGTAATTTATATCCAAATTCTGAGACGTGTTTAGTTTCGCTAACTGAAGGGATAATTCATGTATTTTTCTGTCCTGTCAGTTACCGTGGAATATCCCACTGTCTTATATCGTGCAGTCTGGCGTATTTCTGGTTCACTGTGCAAGGCACCATTTGACCCAGTTTGAGCCGCATGAAAGGCAAAGGTGAAACTGTGTTGCAGACACCTAATTAATTAAACATTGGGACAGGTCTTTTGGCCTTCATTTGGGTGTAAAGGCGTGGCTCAGAGTGGGCACGTTTCTCAACGAAGTTTATATAGAGAGCAGGGAGCGACTGCCTTGACAGTTGTGCCATCTAAAAATACGAATCCATGAGCTGAACACTTATGATGCAGTTTTATCAATGTGTGATTGTGTCATCGGTTTGGCACCTGGTATTAGTTCAACACCCATTCCAGTGCGGTATGGAATACATAAATAGAAATCCATACTTCAGATAGAACAAAAACCTAAATACCCACAAATCCCTTACCCGCCTTCGTTTTACACCTCCCCTCCCCCTCTCAACACTTGCCCTCCCTTTACATTCCCCCCTTCCCACCCCCCCTACGTCAGTTTTCTGTTGATATTGAATGTACTGGCAACAGCAAAAAAAAAACAACAAACAACAACAACAAACTCAGAGAGTTTCAAAAGTATCTGCTCATGAATTAATCTGACATTACGCTACCCTAGAATTACAAAGTGCTATCTGTACAGTACCTAGTTTTGAGAAATTTTCTGTATGTCAAACTTTTTGGAAAATAATTCTTTGAATATCTTGATAACGACTCCGAATAACCTTATGTTTTTGATAGAACAGATAGAGCATTTGATTTCTGATCTCATGGTCTTAATAACTCAAAATTTCACATAGAATGTTATAATTCTGAGGTAGTGACTAGTCTATAAACGTACCGGTACCCATAGGTTCCAGACAACACCCCTCCTACCCTCCCTAAAAAGTGCGTTATTTTTTTTCTTTACTGTATTAATGATGAACAACAAGTCATTCTCTAAACGTGAAGTTGTGGGTGGTTGGCAGGTGCTCTGATGTGGTTTCATCCATCTTTCCTAACAAATAACTATCGTCCTTATATCTCCTACTTCTCTTTGTGTTGTTACTATCTTGTAACACCTCTAATCTTCGGCACTTATATGACTTAACTGTTTTGCAAGTGCTGTAAAATGCTTTCTAAAACAAAACAAGGAGCGTATGTTTGGTTTCTGAAGGCGGAAATGTTCACCTCGATAATAGCGTGTGTATGTTGTTGTTTGAGTGAACAAACTACTGGTGAACGCAGTTCCTTAATCTTTTGACATAGCATTAAAAGGGAAAACCAGAGTGAGTGATGATAGTAAGGAGAGGGAGAAGGTGAAAAGAAAGAGGAAGAGCAGGCGTTCAAGGAAGAGGAGGAGAAAGGGGAGGAGGAAGAGGAGGAGAAAGAGGAGGAGGAAGGGGGGGAATAGAAGGAGGTGAGACCAAAAATAAAGAGGTGGAGGACCCCAGGGTGAGAAGAAGGAAGTGAAGAAGAAAAAGAAGAAGAAGAAGAAGAAGAAGAAGAAGAAGAAGAAGAAGAAGAAGAAGAAGCACTTTCAACTCGTCGTTACCATGCCAACATTGATAAACACTCGACCAGCGTCCACGTGCGTGTTGTCCGAGCATGCGTGAAGACCCAGGATAAGCTTCCCCTGGGACTTCCCCTCATTTTCATCCATCTTGCCGGGCTGGCTCTGACGACAGAAGGGGCACAGTACTAATGGTGGGTCAAGCGCTGTTCTCTGGCCTTGTGTGACTTCGTTCAACTAAGTTGTACGTCCTATAGGTAGCTGATGTCACGAGGAAGGCGAAATTGGAGATGAAATAGTAGCCTACGTTTAGATAGGTGAGACAATAAACAAAGATTAAGACTATTTTTAAGACATATAATTCTCAGATTACGGGGTTTTTGAAATTTCAACACCAACTCTGTTACCAAACTCATGACCGCCACATCTATATTCATCTGTACATATTATATTTGTGAAAGTTCGTCACTTTGGCCGCCTAATACTTCCGAAACATTAATTTAACTTTTGAATTTGACAAAATTAATCGTGGTTCAGAATTATTTAAAGGGTGCACAGTTTCAAAGAGGAGCCTGAAGTCACAATAGTTTAATTTTCAGTTTTTCATTAGTTTCGTTTAGATGTAGCCTAATCTTGGGAAAGTCCGTCTTCTAAGATGCCATTGTAAACAAGTGAGGTTTCCGTTTACTAATCGTGCGCACTGTTCCACACCTTTGAAATTATGGAGTGTACAACCACAAAAGGGGAATAGAGAAAGAGTCAATCTATTCATCTAATATGTATTTGGCAACTTGTGCCAGTTTTCTCTCAAGATTTATTGCTCCATTCCAGTAGAGAGCAGTAGTAGGCCAATGACTTTCCGTTGATGTTAATGCACCGATCATTCCTTTCATCGAAAGGGGGCCCAGCTAGTTATATAATATTCGCAATCTTAACGAGATTTGAATACTATGTTTCTTGTCCACTGGCGTCTGCGGTGAAGCTGTTAGGCGCCTCGCCGTTACACGCAGAAGACCTGCGTTCGATTCCTGTGTGCAAGGAGAATTCAGATCGAGTATTTCGGTTTTTAAACAGGGACGTTATCTCTCTCTCTCTCTCTCTCTCTCTCTCTCTCTCTCTCTCTCTCAGCCAGGATTGGCTCTGATAAGCAGCATTGAAGATGGTCTTTTTAGGGGCGTTAATAAACCTATGCAATACACGATGTCTATAGGGAGGGACGTATAATACTTGTTCAGTTTACGAGTATGTCCTCTATGTCTACCATTCAGAACTGTATTATCCGTAGGCCTACTGCTGTAAGACTATTTGCCAAGACGCGAAAGCCACACATATTAATATATTATAATATGTGACGTCCTTTGTTCAAAAAAAAATCCAACAAAAACAGCAACGGATAGTCAAAAGCCTATTAAAAAATGCTTCTCCCATTACTAGTCCATAGTTTATTTGTTTCTCTACCTCTGAACACCGACACACAGACAACAGAATTCCTAAAGTCTCACTAATCCGTAACAACGTTCACAATACAATCTATTAAGCAGTATCTAGTAGTATCCTTTCTTTTCCCTTTGTTTTGCATGGTCTTGCATTTCTGTCACTTTTGGCATCTTTGAAGATTACTACAGAGTCTCATCAAACACGCAATTTGCAGGTAATTGTATTCTCCTGTACTTTTATATAATCGTTCTTTGGCTACAGCGGTGGTGTGGGAGGTAGAGCGTGGGGCACAGAAAATCCTTGGCGATGACCAGCCCGTTCCAGCGTTTACCTAATAATGTTGGCAAACCTCACCAATCTCAATTAGACCCCGTTTAAGCCCGAACTCGTATCTTCCCCTCTCTGAACAGAATCCTAATTGCCCATGCATTCACCGCTTTCGGGGATGTTCTGAAAAGCTGATCAGACTATTTACGTCACATTGTAGACACAACAACAGCGATCACAGCCACATAATTATTTGTCACGACGTGGTGGAATCAGGCGCTCGTCAATTTGTGGGCATATGGAGTTATTGAAATCGTTTTCAAACGTGTTTATTTGTCCTGCTTATGAAGAAAGAAATTATCCATTTAAGTTTAGTTGAATAGAAGTCGAGATATTTGCAAATGAAGGGGGGGGGGGGGGGGGGTCCCTCTGTTCTCGGGGGGGGGGGGGGGGGTCACCTGGTCTCAATCACAAAATTAGCGAGAAATTAATGACAGTCAAAGTTTGGTCACTTCCATAGCTTGAGAATCCTTAGAATCTACATGATTACAATTTTTGTGTTTTTGATCAGTTTTTCCAGTAAAATCTACACTAAAATGTATTCTTTCGATGTAAAAGATGTTAAGACAAAAAAAGAACCCCCCCCCCCCTAACAATTTAAAAAGAATTATCCCAACCAGAACATTTTTGGTTTCTTTGATTTCATTATTTTGAAGAGCACCTGAATTCACCGTAATGCCTCACATATAAAAATTATCAAGTAAAGGAATAAAAAGATACACTGTTTCTAGACATTGATTTCCCGAATACGCTTGTTAAAGAGAGTCAAGTTTCAGAAAAGTGAAACATACAACAGCTTTTTCTAAGGATGAAATTAATTGCATTTTGAAGATTCAGGAGATAATAAACAGGACAGGGATATAGATCTACGAACACTGATTAAGTTTTGTTTAGTTTGTGCGCATGTGTGTCTGTGTCTGTGTGTATTTGTGTGTATTTGTGTGTGCGTGTGTGTGTGTGTGTGTGTGTGTGTGTGTGTGTGAGAGAGAGAGAGAGAGAGAGAGAGAGAGAGAGAGAGAGAGAGAGAAAGGGAAAGACAGAGTTACTTTAATCCCAAAGACACATACAAAAAGTAGGTCATAAAGCGAGGCCCAATGCTGAGGAACCCTTTTTCGAGGAGGAGGGAGGGAGGGGGGGGGGTGTCTATTTTGTACCTTTACATACGTTCAGTTGACGTTAATCAGCTCGTAAGAAGGTCTGACAGATGACAGAGCAAGTGCTGCAAAAATGCATCACATCTACACCACACCTACACCATACCTACACCACAAGAGAGATTGTTATGTGTCAAAGGAAAGACCTCCTTTGTAAAGAACCAGTCAGTGGAATGATAACTTGTCCGACGAAATATTTTTCACCATTTTGTTCTCGTTTGTCTTCCATTTTATGTGATTTCTGAATCAATCCTACTCCCGTCTTTGCCTGGAACACTTTGTATTGTCTTTTCTTCGCCTACCTACCTGTATCTCTGAGAAAATCCTATTATTCAGAATACGGTATCTCTGCGTCCAGAATAATCTTCCATCGATTTTTAAGATACATTTAGAGTCTATACCATCGTATGTAATTCAAATTGAAATGTTCATTGCTTTTAAATATCTCAACAACTTTCCTCTATCCCTTTTTCTGTTTGTCTGCTGGGACATTGTATCCCTTTCCTTATGCAGATAGGCCTAGGCAGGGAGGGTAGAAGCAGGCCACTCCCAAACGATCTAATAGTTACGTGTGTCAACATGGGCGCAAAACATCTACCGTTGTGATTTCATAAAACACATTGAGGGTCCTTTGGGTAAACCTGGCAGTTGTACGAGTTTCCTCGGCCTCACACCCTGTCCATGTCGTACTTTCCTTTACTTCTCCCGTTACCAGTCCTCGTGTTTTTTTTCTCCTCTCCCTCTGTTTTTGTTTTCTCTGCCTCTGTTTTTGCTTTTCCTCTGTCTTTGTTTTTATTTTTGTCTGCTGCTGTTTTTGTTTTTTCTCTTCCTCTGTTTATTTTTCTCTGCCTCTGTTTTTGTTTTTTTGTCCTCTTCCTCTGCACAACAGGGCAGACACACAGACAACAGAATTCCTAAAGTCTCATTAGTCCACCACAACATTCATTGCACGCGTCTCGCCACGCCCCCTCCCACCCACCTTTTTCCCTTCTGTTTTCCTTCGTCTACACCACACATGGCCCCAGAACTAAAATAGATTTCATTTCCAGGTCCCCATGCCAACAACGACTAGGTCACATCCACCGATCATGTCCACCGGATCATGCTTGTTTTTACAAGTCCCCATTCATCCTTTAGTAGTCTCTTAGTTTGTCTGCACCGCGTGCAATGACCACCAACACCAACGCCATTACCACCACCACCGTTCCACCCTTTGTAATATGTTAAGACAAGATTACAAGTTCTTACAGGACCCCGAAGGGAAAGCCAACGACCTCCCCTCGCATACTCTCCCTC
>NW_004797360.1:1358186-1361803 GCF_000002075.1 Aplysia californica
AGTGGCTCAAGTAGACTTTTGTCAGTAAATTTTACCTCTTTTCAATTTGTCCTACCGGGTTTGTGTTATGGCTACGCGATCTCATCAAATGGGTTCTCAATCTTTTGACGATGTGTCGGCGAAATAACGAACTTATCTTTTTACAAGGAATAGACGAGTTGTTGTTGTTGTTATTATTGTTATAGTTGTGGTTGTATTGTTGTTGTTGTTATTATTATTGCTGCTGCTGTTGTTGTTGTTGTTGTTGTTGTTGTTGTTGTTGTATTTATTGTTGCTGTTATCGTTGTTTGTTATTGTTGTTTAATTTATTGGTTTTGTTTAGAAAAAGATATTCATTGCATGCCCCCACCTTGCTAAGTTTCGTTGGAAATAAGAGGGGATTTATGGTTAGACCATTCTAGTCAACAAATCGAAACAAACAGGAACAGCA
The DNA here is from genome assembly GCF_000002075.1 of Aplysia californica. Taxonomy (NCBI): domain Eukaryota; kingdom Metazoa; phylum Mollusca; class Gastropoda; order Aplysiida; family Aplysiidae; genus Aplysia; species Aplysia californica. The sequence goes on from NW_004797360.1 coordinate 1,358,617, forward strand.
GAGCAGATAGTAAACGCTGAGTAAAGATGTCATCCCTACATAAAAGACAATATTATGACGTGTGAGTGGACCCCTGTCAAATGGAAAGCTACCACCATGAGTGTGGGAGGAGCATCACACTATTTGTATCCCCCTGTCAGCTGAGGATAATGAAACGGATAGGAATATAAGGAGTGCAATCTTAAGCGCCTATCGGTAAATTGCGCGGAACACGCGATTTCCAGGTTGAGAACCATAGATATGGTGTACATAGAAGCGGAACCAATAAATTGGCAAAAAGATATTATTAATCCGAATACAGGAAAAAGAGGCTAAAGCAGCACCTGGACATGGATGGCTGGTGCCTCTATAAATAAATCATTGATGGTCTGGTCTGGTCTGGTCTGCGCGGAACACATTCAACCCCGGATGCCAAGCAAAATCCCCTTAGTTTCAAGGCCATGATACGGGGTACACAAAACACCCTGGACAAGATTATGTATTGTGAGAAAGAACATCGGCAGAAACAACTTGTCGAAATGACTGTTTTGAAGGATCATAATTATACTATTTTCATGTCACCTATTACCTTTCACGATGACTGTGGTTTTCAGTGGGTGCCCCACTCCTCGCCACAACAGGCGTCCATCGTACCAGGTCTCTACTTTAATGTATTATTTCATGAAGTTGCAGACCACAGGTATTACGTTTTCAATGTATGATGCAGGAGATCTTCCCTTATTTATTATTATCTCAATTTTGCCCTGATGAATAGTAAGAGTTGTCATTAGGTCCGTTTTTATGTCTCTGTTTGCATGACAAGGACACTTATATATATATATATATATATAAAAAGAATATGTTCTTTATCTGTGCATTTGACCCAAAACAGTTTTTAACTTTAAAAAAAACCCAAACACAATATTTCTGCTACTTAGCTTCTGTTTTCGTCTTCCTTTTTTAATGCCCAGGTCTCACTCCCGCACACAACCACTGGCCATATCAGATATGTAGGTTTAGCAGTAATCTGAATAAATCTAAAAACATGAATTAATTTAACATCACGGGCTGTGATTCAACTTCGAATTACCCAATATTTTTATTAACAAAGCATGCATATGCTCTTTTCCTGGGAAAGGGTTTTTTTTTTTTTTGGGGGGGGGGTAAAAACTAACTTCCTGAAAGTAAAATTCACTTATTCAGATATCGCTTTACAATACAAGGAGTAAAATAACTAGGTTGATTCACGTTGCCATAGCCTAAAATACATATCAAAGCCAACTTTCAGCACAATATAAATATAATCTATGAACCAAAGGATTATAATAGAGAAGCCCTGCTAAAGAAGAGTGTTAACAATGCTAGAGTAGAATATCCGCGACAACGCAATACAAATACTTGTTGTCTCTTTGAGTACAGTTTCCGAATCTAAATCGAATTTCTTGCTACAAACCCACCCTTTCCTCATTTTACTACATGTCACAGATTTTGCAAAACCCACTAAAATCTGAATTTATGTACGTTACGTTGACAAAAATAAGAACATATGCTTAATTTTTTTAAAGTTCTAGTTTGTAAATGCTTTACGCCCTCGTTGATACAATCTAAATTATTTCTGAGCTCGGTATCATGTTGAGAAACCCGACTCTCTATGGTGCGCATTCTCTTGAAAAGAAAATGATTTTTCTTTTTTCATTTCACTTCTACGGTCATGAATTCAACCTCTAAGCCAAATTACGACCGATATATTCTTTGGGGGTTGGGGTTTTTTTCCCCGTTAATTTCTCCACTCAACGCAGACTGGAGTATAACTCCACGGGGCCAGGGAGGCAAAGCCCAAGGTGCTGACCTGCGCCAAAATTCCTTCATCAAGAAACCCACATGCCTGTCTGGCCTCAGGGAATTTCCGGCCCTATCTGGATGCACGGCGCACGGTCCAGCGATATATTGGCCGTGCTGTGTGCGGGGGTTTGGCTGCAGATTGCTTCTCTCAGCTTCTCGCCTCGGCTTGTGAGGACTTTCGATTGAGCACACGCCATAATTCAGGCCAAGCCTCCAGGTGACGAGGGCCTGGCAAGAAGATCCCGTCCAGAGATGGAAATGAAATATTTGTGTGCGCGAACTCTCAAAACGCTTATGTGTGTGTGTGTGTGTGTGTGTGTGTGTGTGTGTGTGTGTGTGTGTATGTGTGTGTGTGTGTGTGTGTGTGTGTGTGTGTGTGTGTGTGTGTGTGTGTGTGTGTATGGGACCTTGGCAATGTATGCCCAGATGATTTTTTTTCGGGGTTTCTTTTAATCTTCTTTCTTTAGCCAGTCTGATATAGATCTAGATCTGGCTTTTTCAACTGAATATAGAGCATTTTCCATACATAATTTATTATTCTTGACGCCAAAATCAGGGGCGGTGCACTGGCCCTCAAGTTATGGAGTGAGGAACAGCAAAACATCTTACGCATACCCAAACACATACATGCATATTATAAACTCACGTACATACGCATCCGCTTGGAGACACACACGTGCAAAAACACATACACACGCACGCACACACACACACGCATACTCACGCGCACACGCACGCACACTCACGTGCACACACACGCACATACATGCACACACATGCACACATGCACACAGTGTGTTGACCATTTTAGCGTTAAGCCAGACGGCGGAGAAAAACTTCAACTGAGGAATACTCGAGGAATGAGAAATAAATAAACAAATGAATAAATAAATAAATAAATAAATAAATAAGTTTATTCAGCTTTTAAGGTCATTGACCCCATCGCATTGTATGAAACACTCAATTGCTAAATAAAGTTTCCGTAATGAAAAGGCACAGGTTGTGCGCATATCTCTTATCAAATAAATGAATAAATAAATAAGTAAATTTAAAAAAAAATTAATTAATTTAAAAAAATAAAATAAAGGATTTCTGTTGTAAAAAAAGTGCAGGAGTTGAATTAATGCCAAAGTAATCAGGGGATAGGCTGAAGGCTAAATGAAAAAAACAAACAAGCCTCAGGTAAAAAGAAGGAGAACGTTGAAAGGCATGTTCCACCGAGCTTCCGAGCAACAAGAAAATGATTGAATTTTTGCATGCTTGTTTAATTAGCGTTTGTGTTTGTATGTATATGTGTGTGTGTGTGTGTGTGTGTGTGTATGTGTGTGTGTGTTTGTGTGCGTATGTGTGTGTGTGTGTGTGTGTG
>NW_004797360.1:1361903-1366464 GCF_000002075.1 Aplysia californica
TGTGTGTGTGTGTGTGTGTACGTGTGCTTGCGCGCGGGTGCGTGTGCGTGTATGTGTGTGTTTATGTGTATGTATGTGTGTGTTTATGTGTGTGTGTGTGCACGAGGTTTTGAGAATGTGTTTGTTCGTACTCTTATATTAATATATGCGTATTTCTAAGACCATGATGTCAGCATCTACAGGTGTTCAATATTTTATGCTGCACAGGCTGGGGAGAGCACCTTGATGATTTCTGGCACGCAGTGTAGGACCATCATCATCATCCAGTGCCAGATCTGCCACAGACATCGGCGATCGTGGTTTTCCATTCATTCCTTTGCTCGGATGCTCTCAAAAAGGTACGTTTCCCTGATCTTTCCCTGTTACCCATTTGTTTAGGTTTCCTAAGTATGGTGTTCTGGGCCTACCCCTGCCTCGCTTGCCCTCAAATTTGCCAGTGAGAGCTAGATGTTCAAGACCCTTATGTCTATTCAGGTGTCCCAAAAACGGCATTTGTCGTTTCCTGATTGTTCTTAACATTGAGCGTCCCGCGTGGGCTTCATCAAGCACTACCTCATTTGATTTCTTTTCCTTCCACGATACTCTTAGCAGTCTCCTAAGAAACCAAATTTCTGTTGCTTCTATCTTATTTTCGCTGTCTTTAGTGATTGTCCAGCATTCACAGCCATATAGAAAGGTTGATCAAACATAGCATTTCAGGACTTTCATTTGTTGGATCAATAAAGTAATATCTCATCATTGCGGCGTCGGTGGCCTAGTGGTTTGGCCCTCGGACTCGCCACCGCAAGGTCGTCGGTTCGAACCCCGTCACGGACTCGACGTTGTGGCCTTTAGTTAGGCACTTTGCATGTATTTTCCCCACTTCACCCAGGTGGAAATGGGTACTCAGCTTTAGACAGTGAACGATCTTGTCAGTTTGATAGTGTTTGAGGACGTGAAATCGGCAGCTTGTGCTGTAAGCTTCCCCGGAAGCCGAGAATGCTTCTGAGTGCTCTTAGAGGGTCTGCTGGGGTAGGGCATGAACAAGCGCTATATAAATGTAGTTATGATGATGATTTTTTTTTTTTGGTTTCCTTAATGGGCCTGGCGGACTCCATGAAGAAATCTTCGAGTGAGAGCGAGGCTCTTTTTCGGCTCCATTGTCAATATACTTGGCCACTCGTCCAAATATGTCATGATGATGATGATAATGATGATGATGATGATGATGATGATGATGATGATGATGATGATGATGATGATGATGATGATGATGATGATGATGATGATGATGATGGTGATTATTATTATTATTATTATTATTATTATTATTATTATTATTATTATTATTATTATTATTTAGTTTTATTTGTTAAAAAGTTTTCTAAAGCAACATGACTCTAGCCCCACACATATTTGGAAGTACGAGTCTATAAGTGTGAAGAGGAAACTATCACAATGCCAGAGAGTTTGCGACATACAAGTGGCACCTCATTAGCTGGAGCGTTGGACTGTTTTTGATAGGAATGGGACTCTTTTTGGCTTCCCCACCTTGCCCATACGATGGTTGCAACGAAATTATCAACATGTCACTACCTTAGAATTACAAAGTTCTATCTGCTCAGTTCCTAATTTTGAGAAATTTAAAGTGAAAAATGTTGAGTTTCACATCGTTTCAAGCTTTTTCGAATGCAATTCGTTGAATTTCATAATAACGGCTCCGAATGATATTGCGATGTTGATAGAGCAGATAGAGCAATTGGTTTCTGACCTCATGGTCTTCATAATTCCCAATGGCCGAAAATGTCAGATAGGAATTTTAAACAAAATTTTTCATTTTTAATCAATCTTTTAAGCCTGTGAATTTTGACTTGTTTTTCATGCCTTCTAATTAAGTATTATCCAGCGTTTACAAACAGTAGCACTTTACGCTTTGTCCAGTACATTTGAAATCTGAAGTGAGCACAACTTTTACTTTTCCTGCATAAGCAGAATGTTGTCTTCGTGCTTTCTCTTGAGTTGACGAATGAGCAAATAAGAAACAAAATATTCAAAATCGTGGGGCACCTTGATTCGATCACTGGAAGACAGGATGCATGTAATGGATTACAGAACGTTAAAAAAAAAAAGCCCATGAACAGTTTTCTTGTAACGTAATTTCTTTTTTATAAACAAAATCGAAAAACCTAGTAAAACAAAATAGTTCTGCCGAATCTGATTAGTTTTCTCTGCTTCGAAAACGTTTTAATTAGAGTTTTAGATTTAAATAAAACGAAACGTTATTTAAAAAAAAAAAATATTATATGTCCCATGGCCATAATTACATAATACGCGTAGCTAAAACTAATTGCATATCTCCTGACTCAATATCGAATGAATGCCTTTTTCGTGAGGTTATAATATGCCTTTTAAACATTCAAACCTTTTCAAAAAGATTGAAAATCAAATATCTGTCTTTAAAAAGCATCGACGCAGCTTAAAAACTCATAGATTGTCTATCTCCCTCATCACATGTGGCATGCTGAACCAATGTGGGGGCAGACGATGTCACTGTGTCAGGATGCACGGTCAGGTTTAATGGTTTATTCAGACGCGCCCAGGCGCTTTGAATCAATCAAAAGACATGTGAGCGACCGATCAAACGCCGAGAGCCCCAGAGAAGGGTTGTACCCCTTGCCAGCACCCGAAACTGCTCCATCTATTTCTCATTAGGAGCAGTTTTATTTTGGAGCATCTCTTTTCCGCATCACAATCTGACCCGACTTCTTTTCTCGTTGCTTTGGTTGTAAGTTGCTTCCCCTGTCCACTTGAAAGTGGACTTGCGTACTTTTTAAGACAAGGAATTATTTGAGAAGATCAATTTCCCCAGGGCTGCGTTAAAAGAATTAGGTAGTACGAAGTGGGGAAATGATGACAGAAGAAGCACCAATCCCTTCACAAGATCCACCAAAAGGGATATGGGAATCAGAAATGTATTTTTTATATTTATTGAAGAGAAAAAAACGAGACAACAGAACTATGTATCTATTTTCGACACACGAGTTATTATGATGGTCTCCAGCCTTTCGCTCCTGCGAGTTTGTTGTCCCAGTAAAGGTATGCTTGTTCACTACTTCATACTTAAAAGCTTTTCAATAGTTTTTGCACTTTGTCTGTCTGTCTGTCTGTCTGTCTGTCTGTCTGTCTGTCTGTCTGTCTGTCTGTCTGTCTGTCTGTCTGTCTGTCTGTCTGTTTGTCTGTCTGTGTGCCTGCTTGCTAAGCTAACAGCATGTCTTTCTTTTTGTCTGTCTGCAACGTGTCCACCTGTTTAATCTACCTGTCGGTACAAGGTATATAGCTAATTACAAATGTTTACCCACGTGGCACAGCTTGTTAAATATTTCTGGAGTCTGACCGTTTCAAACCTGCCCCTCGGGGTTACTCTGGGTTGAGAATACCACATACTATGGGTTACAACGCAGTGGAAGCAGGCACTCGTCAGTTTTTGGACATTTCACTACCTCAGAATCACAACGTTCTATCTGATCAGCACCTAGTTTTGATAAATTTGAGGTCAAAACTTTCGGGGTTCACATTACGTCAATCTTTTTCGAATGCAATTTTTTGAATATTTTGATAACTGCTCCGTATAATCTAACAAATTTGACAAGGCAGATAGAACATTCGGTCTCTGACCTCATGGTCCTAGGAACTCAAAACATCCAAAAGAAATTAGAAATTTGTTTTTTTGAGGTAGCGATATGGAATTTGGTAGAACCTTTAAGTCTGTTCATTTGTCTTACTTCTGAATAGAACAATTTCATTTATCTTGAACAGAAGTCGAGATATATGCGATTGAAAAAGGTGGGGGTCGACTGTTAGAAAGCAAAATTAAAGAGAAAGTGACTGCCAAAGAAGGGTGACCTCTAAAGTTGTAGTGTTATTGGAAGCTGCAAATTTACATTTTCTGTGCCTTTGACCGACGGTTTTCAGTAGAATTCACACAGGAATGTATCTTTAAACGAACATGAAAGGTCCAAAACTAAAACAAAAACAAAACAAAGAAAGTTTTAAAAAACAACAAAACCAAACCAAAATAAAATAAAAAATACAACAACAAAACAAATAACAACAAAAATGGCTAAAAAATGCCTAGCAAGCCGGAAATCTCGGTTTCGTCAATTTCATTGTTTTGACGTGCGATTGATTTCATCACGATGTCTTACATATTCTAGGAGGAGACAAAGGGAAATACTTGACAAAACGAACTTTTCCATTTGGGAATAGCAAGACACCACTAGACAGAGAGTCCAGCAATTTACCCAACAGACGCTGGTATTCGTGTAATCTATATACCTATCGTGGTCTCTATACAATATAATATTATATCGCTACTCCAGCATTACAAAGTTCTATCTGCTCAATTCCTAGTTCGGAGAAATATGATGTAAAAAAAAGTTTCACATGTTCTAGGTTTTTCGAATGCAATTCTTTTTGTTTGTTTTAGCAGAGGTTTTACGGCGCTCGCAACTGCATAAGGTCATATGAGCGCCAGAAGATTAGAGGTGTTACAAGAGAGTAACAAACATAAAAAAGAAGAAGG
>NW_004797360.1:1366915-1370191 GCF_000002075.1 Aplysia californica
TCGACTCAACAGAAAGTACTGCATATCCAAAAGAACCATCAAAAGGAGTATAGTAAAAAGCAATCATAGTCGAAGTTGACTTATTCCACACCTTGATTTCCCTTTTGTAATTTGTCTTGTTTTTATTTTTATATTTTAATCTTCTTTTACTAGTTTTATACCTTTCTGGGCATATATGCAAAACACAAAAAGCAGCCTTTTCCATTTCTAAGAATAGCAACTACAACAACACGAAAAAGACTAACCAACCGTTGTAAACATCAGGGCAGTGATCATTCGTTATTGTATATAAGTTTAATGCCCCATTTTAAAACTGAGGTGGACTTCCAATTAAACGTCAATCTCAGATGGGATGACAACATAACCAACAAAAACACCTGGGATTAAATGCGCAACAACAACAACAATAACAACCTAGAACAACAACAACAACAAGAAAAACTACAGCATCAACAACTACAACAACAACAACAACAACAATAACAACAACAACAACAGCAACAACAACAACAACAAAAACCTATAACAACAACAAAGGAAAAAAACCATAACAACAACAACAAAAACCACCACAACAACAACAAACTATAACAACAAAAACACAGACAATAACAACAACAACAACAACTATAAAAACTAAAACAACTGCTACTACAACCATAACAACCACAACAACAACAACAACAACAACAACAACAACAACAACAACAACAGCCACAAAAGCTAAAACAAAAACAAACTCTAACAACAAAAGCACAAACAACAACGAATATAAAAAGAACAACCACAACAACAACAGCAAGAACAAACAACAATAACAACCACAACAACAACAACAACAAAGCAACTGAAATCGAATTCCTTCTGATTTCGTAAGTAGATTCGCCACCGAGACCTGGAAAACCATTTCCCGCGCCAGTTCCCCCGGGACGCGATGACCTGCCAGATAAGCAGCGCTCAACGTGGGTTCCTGGGATACCAGCCAGCATTGCAGAGAAGTCTTACCCGGTCTGTGGCCGCCAACCATTTGTCAACATCTCAAGACTGCCTTGGGACTGGGAATGAGAAAGGAGGGCAATCAGGCAATTTCAACGTTCGTTCTCTTCTACAGAGTGAAGTGCAGAAAAGTAAAGTACAGTTTGTCAATGGTTGTAGAGGTGGGGTGTTCTTTTCCGGAACCTTGAGCAGTGCACGCATGCGTATAAAAAAATATAAACGAAAAGTAAAACAAAATATAAAACAAAAACAAAAACCTTCCCAAACACCAAACCAGCAAACAACCCCCCCCCCCTCAACGCCCGCCCCCCCCCTCTAAACCAAACAAATAAGAACAACAACAACAGCAACAAAACACACAAAAAACAAAAACAAAAACAGCAAACAAATCAAAAGAACCCCCCCCCCCCAAAAAAAAAGAAGAACAATCGCAGTTAAATAAATTTACAATAATGATTTCTCTTTATTTTTCTGTTTAAAAAATTGGTCTTAAGTTCATAATAGTAATCTTTTCTTCTCATTACTCTTGCCTTTTCCACCTTACTTAGACTCATTTCGGGCACAGACATGATGCCTTGTTTGGCGAATAAGACTAAATTAGAGACAAAACGGAAGGTGGTTGATATCATACCTGTTCAGTCGGGCAGAGACCGGTTGGAAAAGGGAGGGGAGGGGAGGGGAGGGGGGTTCCGTTGTTCAGTAGGGCAGAAAACGATTGGAAAGAGGTGGAGGAGGGGGTTACATTTGAGTAAAGAGAAATATATAGTCACACAAAGGTCATTTAGTGCTGGAGAAAGTAAGGCAGGCAGATAGAAAGAAAAGTAGGGAAAGTACAGAAAAATAATGTCCTACCAGTGGCGTCCTTTCACCACCAGTAATAAATGGAAGGACTAACTACCTACATTCTGCTAGACAGAGCAATCATTCATCATACCATTCATTCTCAACCCTCACTGCATGCAAAGGTATTGTAGTTTCCTTTTTTTTCGTTCTCGTACCTCGCGCTGTGTTAAGACGCAGGGAGGAACCGACCGTCAGAGCTTTTTCTTCTTATAATAATAATAATACATATGTGAGGCAGCGTGGTGGAATCAGGCTCTCGTCAAAATAATCAAAGCGAAGAAACTGGCTTTTTCCCGGAGGTTTATGAATTTTTATCAAATTTTGTTTGTTTTTTGGCTCAACACCTTTAATGCCTATTAAAGAACTGATTTCTGTGGAAATTTTCCTGAAAAACGTTGATCAAAGGCACAAAAATAAATTTTCAGCTACCACGGACTCTAAAGCTAAGGAAATAACTAGTTTTTGGCGGCCATTTTCTCACAAATTTTACCTCTGAAAACATGTGACCTCCACCTCCTTTTTTCTCAAATATCTCTACTTGTATTCAAGATAAATGGATATTTTTTTCATCAAAATAAAGACAACGAACAAGCTTTAAGATGATACCAATAACTCTACATGCCCTAAAATTGACGAGAGCCTGATTCCACCACGCTGCCTCACATATATCATTTGTATAGCGCATACTCGCGCTCAACAGCAAGTTCTATGCGCTTTTTCTCGCACAATGCATGCAGATTGTTTTACGTACACGGCAGTTTATCTACGTAGATCGCAGAGTACTCAAAGACACCAAAAATACTTCTTCAACTAACGATTTTAATGATTACAAAGATTTTACTAGGTTATAAATGATAAAAAATGTACAATTGTTATCAGGTAGGAAGTGGGCTTTTCGACAATGACTTGCAGACAGACAGAGGTTCTAGATGAAATAACTTCCTCAGCCCGGAAGTTTGACGTTACATCGTCCACAGACGCTTGTCTCAACAGAGCTTTAAAAAATAACACACACAAAAAGAGCATGAGACACGATAATAGTCTTTTGAGTTAAAAATAGAACCCAAAGCTTCTAAGAAATCTGTTCTTATTTTTGTTCTAGTTTGTATGTGCGGAACAAGAACAATAAATAGAAGTTTTGCTCATTAAGCAAAAAAAAGACAAAATGAATGTGTGTGTGATGGGGTGTGTGTGTGTGTGTGTGTGTGTGTGTGTGTGTGTGTGTGTGTGTGTGTGTTTGTGTGTGTGTGTGTGTGTGTTTTCTGTATGTGTATGTGTGTGTAATGTATTATTTCATGAAGTTGCAGACCACAGGTATTACGTTTTCAATGTATGATGCAGGAGATCTTCCCTTATTTATTATTATCTCAATTTTGCCCTGATGAATAGTAAGAGTTGTCATTAGGTCCGTTTTTATGTCTCTGTTTGCATGACAAG
>NW_004797360.1:1370291-1374663 GCF_000002075.1 Aplysia californica
CCCACACACACATCCCAGCCACACATCCCGACTGGCAGCTGGTGTTCCGGGGCACGGCTAGAGTTGGCTCCCCTGTCTACCCAACATGGCTGAATAGCAGTCGCTCTGACGACCAGCCTAACACAGAATCCTTGCTTCCCATTGGCTGCCTGGGCACAGCGTCATGGCCACCGTGCGATAGACACTTCCGGTCTGGATTCCTTGACGTGTGGGAGAATGTGACTCTGGTGGGTAGTGTGTGTGTGTGTGTGTGTGTGTGTGTGTGTGTGTGTGTGTGTATGTCTTATTTGTTTTTAAAATTATTTTTAAATGGTGGTTATTTTAGATTAAATCCGTAAGGGGTTCCTAAGGTAGGATGATGATCTTTCGAGCTAAAAAAAAAGTATATTTTTGTCTTTAGTTATAACCTTGGCTGAAAAAAACACAAACCGAACACAAACCTACAAAGAACAAAACGAAAACAGCAACAAAAAACAACAACAACTAACAAACAAACAACAACAACAACAACAACAAAACACCCAAAGAAGGTGTGCGCGTATGTGCGAGTTTGCTGATTTTTTTTTCGAGGATAGGGGTAGGGAGGGTGTCTTTGAATGAAATCCGCAACGGTGCGTTTTAGGGGTGGGGGTTGATGGTTTGTAGGGATGGGGCAGGGGTGACTAGGGGATTTGGTGGGATGTAGGTTTGGTGGGATGCAGAAAGGTTGGATGAGGAATTGGTGGGATAGGGGTTTGGTGGGATGTAGGTTTGGTGGGATGAAGAAAGGTGGGATGGGGGTTTGGTTGGATGGGTGTTTGGAGGGATGGGGAATAGGTGGGATGGGGGTTTTGTGGGATGGGCCAGGTGTGGGAAGAGGGTATGGTGGAATGGGGGATTGGTGGGATAGGGGGTTGGTTAGATGTTGGTTTGGCGGGATGTTGGTTTGGCGGGATGTTGGTTTGTTGGGATGGGGGAGAGGTGGGATGGGGCAGAGGTGGGATGGGGCAGGGGTGGGATGGGCATTTGATGGGATGTTGGTTTTATGGGATGGGGGATTGGTGGGATAGGAGTTGGTGGAAAGGGACAGGGGTGGGGTGGAGGTTTACTGGGATGGAGGATTGGGTAGAAGTGGAATGGGGCAGGGGTGGGATTGGGGGAATAGGTGGGATGGGGCAGGGGGTGGTAGCAAGTATTCTATAAGGAGTAACCAAACTCATGTACCCAATTTGCCGGACGCACTTCCGTGCCTGGAAGAAGCTGATCAGTCACGTCCGGACCTAGTCAACTAAACTGAATACTCCCGGTCAAGGTCGTTTCCTTTATTGCAACACCAGAGCCGACCTCCTCGTAAAATGACTATCTCTATCAGTTTTTCAGATCGGCTTCCTTACCTTGTGAGACTAAGTCTGAATAGTCTGTAAGAGCCAGCCTTTCTCGCGTTTTAATCTTTGGCGAACAAAACGCTTCGCCTTCGGCACACAAGAGAGAAATAATGTCCCTGATCCTCTCTTTTCATGTTCCCTAACTCCCTCTCTGTTTCTTACTCTCTTTCTTTCTCTGTCTGTCTGTTTGTCTGTCTGTCTGTCTGTCTGTCTGTCTGTCTGTCTGTCTGTCTGTCTGTCTGTCAGTCTGTCTGTCTGTCTGTCTGTCTGTCTGTCTGTCTCTGTTTTTCTCTCTGTCTCTGTCTCTCTCTCTCTCTCTCTCTCTCTCTCTCTCTCTCTCTCTCTCTCTCTCCCTTGCCTTCCTTCCTCTCTCTTCCCGCTCTTTTCTTACATTTTTCTCTTTGTATCTCCTTCTTTTACTTCTTCCCCTATCTGCGTTTTACCTCTCTTCATCTCTTTCTCTCTTTTTCTTTTCTTTGTCATTTCTTTACATCTTCTCTCTCTCTCTCCCTCTGTCTCTCTCTCTGTCTCTCTCTCTGTCTCTGTCTCTCTGTCTCTGTCTCTTTCTCTCTCTCCCTATATCTCTCTCTGCTTGTCGCTTGTTTGCTTGCTCGCACTTTTTCTTTCTCTTTCTTTTTCTCATCCCATTAATGTCTCTTTCCTCCACCCTCTCTCTCCTCTCTCTAACTTTTCTCTCTGTCTTTCTGTTATCTACTCCCTCTCTCTCTCTGTCTCCCTCTCTTGAGGTATTAGCGATTAAAAGCGGTGGGGAGAGGGTGGGGGGGGGGGGGTCGACAAGTGTCAGAGGTAAACTTAGCGAGAAAAAGGCAGCCAAAGTTTGGCAACTGCCAAAACTTGAGTGTTCTTGGAAACTGCAAATTTACCTTTCTTTAGCCTTTGATCAACGTTTATTAGTACCATCCAAACAGAAATGTGTTTTACAAAGGACATACTTTGTGTTGAGCATAAGAATAAACTGAAAAAAAATCTATAAAATTGTCCTAGGGGTGGGAGAAAAAATGTCGGTTTCTTTAATTTCATTATTTTGCCGAGCGCCTGATTTCACCACAATGACACTCACATCGCTACCTCAGAATAACAAAAGTTCTATCTGACATTTTTGGCCGTTTTGAGTTACTAAGACCACGAGGTCCGAAACCAAATAACATTCTATCTTCCTTATCAAAATCGTAAGATTATTCGGAGTCGCTGTCAAGATATTCAAAGAATTGCATTCGGAAAAACTTGGCATGACGTGAAACTCAACATTTTTGTCGCCAAACGTCTCAAAATAAGGTACTGAGCAGATAGAACGTTGTAATTCTGGTGGTACCAAAATGTTAAACGTATACATTGACAAGATTTAGATAAACCACGACAACTTTGACCCTGCCTGCACCGACTAATCCAGGCTGAGCCAGACAAAACATCCTAGCAGACAGAAGGAGATTCTCAACAACCCCCCCCCCCCTTACCCCCAATACTGGAATAGAACTCACGACTATAATTATTGTAGGCGTCGGCGAAGAGCCTATCCACACAGTTGCTTATAAATGTTGTCTTGTCCCATGAATTTTGTCAAATGAAGAGAATGTAATTATTGTTGTAAGGTGCATAAGCCTAGAGCATACTGTAGACCCTTGATGCATTATATAACTTATGCAAGGCTCCTTCTCCTTCTCCTTCTCCTTCTCCTTCTTCTTCTTCTTCTTCTTCTTCTTCTTCTTCTTCTTCTTCTTCTTCTTCTTGATATTTTGTTGTTATTGTAACGCTTCCCTTGCTTACCAGGAGATACAAGAAAAGTGTAGTCTTAAACGTAAAATATGCATTCCGGGGAAACGTGTGTCTTAAACGTAAATGATAGCCAGAAGTGTTTTCAATTCTACGGGCTCTCTCTCAGAGACCCCAGGAACTAATGTTGTTAGAAACTCGCGTCTTTGTTGATCATTATTCACAGCCATGATGCGAATTTAAGTAAGTAAAAATAACGAGCACAATGTAACCACATGTTTTATTCCTACAAAGAACAACCCCCCCCCAAAAAAAAATAAAAAAAATAAAATAAAATAAAACAAAACAAAACAAAAAACAAAAACAAAAAAGCAACACCCCCCCCCAAACAAAAAGCATGTATGTGTGAGTTGTTTTTTTCTCCCTAGGATAGGGGTAGAGAGGGTGTCTTTGAATAAAATCCGTAACGGTGCGTTTGAGGGGTGGTTTGGTGGGATGGGGGTTTGGTGGGATGGGGGTTTGGTGGGATGGGGGTTTGGTGGGGTGGGGGATTGGTGATTGGGATTGCACTACAGATGGTTGTTATTTAACAGAGAACAGTGTACTTTTATTTGTTCATTTTCTAAAATCATTAGATGTACTCAAGGCCAGGTACTTTGTACAACTGCCAGAGTCTGTGGTGCAGCTGATAGACACTTCACCATCTCACACGGAAGATCTGAGTTCGATTCTTACATGGAAAAAACTTTTTAAAATTTCTCACCGGGTATCTCCGTTTATTTGTTGGAACGTTGTATCCCTGCACTCTCAGTCCTGTTCTGGTCTGACTGGCATAGTCCGCTTTCTTCATTTTCATTACACGTATTTTGACGAACGCCAGAATTCACAATGCTACCTCACAAATTATGTTGAAAGAGGGGGGGGGGGGGCAAAATTTATCTTTATCTGTTCGTCGCTTGATCAAAATTGTGTCGAATGGGAGCGTTAAAAAACCTACCTCCGTTTTTATTCTCTTTGGTTCGTCTAATGCATCCATCTGTCCTTTAAACCGGACGGAGTGGGTGGTTGACGGGTGCTCTGAAGTGGTTTGCTTCTTCTTTCCTATCGTCCTTATCTCCCCTTTTCCTTTTCTATGTTTGTTGCTCTCTTGTAACACCTCTAACCTCCTAGAGCTCATAATATGATCTTATGCAGTTGCGAGCGCCGTAAAACCTCTACTAAATCTAACTAAACTAAACCCTCCGGAAGTACAACAATGTTTGCAAACCAGAACCCCC
>NW_004797360.1:1374763-1376728 GCF_000002075.1 Aplysia californica
ACCCCCCCCCCCCCACACACACACACCTAACACCTTTTACTTTTTTCCTGTGTGTTTGTAAAAAAACCTTCGAGTGTTTCAGCTTCCTTCCTTTCCCTTTCTTGATACGAAATTGTGTAATAAACAAAATGTGAGGCAGCGTGGTGGAATCAGGCTCTCGTCAAAATAATCACTTTACTTACTTACTTTTCCGATCCAGCGGCCATTTGGGTTCTAGCCCTTCGGTCTGACCATAATAATCAAAGTGGAGAAACTTTCATTTTTCCGCAGGTGTGTAAATTTTTATCAAATTTTTGTTTTTTGGCTCAACACCTTTCATGCCCATTAAAGAACTCATTTCTGTGTGAATTTTTCTGAAAAACGTTGATTAAAGGCACAAAAATGTAAATTTTCAGTTACCACGGACTCTTCAGCTAAGGAAATAACTAATCTTTGGCGGCTATTTTCTAAATAATTTTACCTCTGAAAATAGTTGACCCCCACCTCCTTCTTGCAAATATCTCGACTTGTATTCAAGATAAATGGATATTTTTTTATCGAAATAAAGACAAGTAAACAAGCTTTAAGATGATATCACTAACTCGACATGCCCAAAAATTGACGAGAGCCTGATTCCACCTCGCTGCCTCTCAAATATACTGTTTCTAGTTCCATCTGTAAAGTATTCTCCTGGTGCCGTTAGCAGGGGGCTCTTGTGGCCAAGAGGTTAAGGTGTTTGCCTCTCATTCAAAAGTCTCGGGTTCGAATTCGGGTATAAGCGACGGAAAAATTTTCTTCTCTAATCTAAAATTGTCTGCTTTAACCTCCTTTCCTGCTCTCTAGCAATCTACTTTCGTCTCCACTTTCTGCCCCGATCTCCTTTGCCCCCTCCTCTGGGCTCCTGACTCTTTCTGCAGCCTTTCTACTGCTACTCCTTGGCTCCTTCTTGCTGCCGTCTTTCAGCCACACCCCTGATCTTCTGCTAGGAAAGATTTACACCTAGCCTTCTCGGACAAGGGCGAAAAATCTCGGAGGGCCCGTGTGTAAGCTGTGCTCGTTAAAGATCCTTTGGTGGTCTAAAATTGATAAGAGTAGGCTTCGGTCACCACCCGGGCAAAATTCAAAATTCTTACCTACTGAAAATGTTTGGAATGTCTAGCTCGCTCATATGACCATATTATGCAGTTGCAAGCGCCGTGAAGCACTTACCAAAGAAAACATGTCGTTAGCTGGGATAGCAGGATATTGACACCTGACACACCTGGTACACTTTGAGGTGTGAAGAAAATTCCGACCCCACCAAGCATATTTCTAGCCTGACGTCAGGGTTACCAAAGAGTGCTATTACCCAGGGGTGCAGACCTCGAATGTGCCTTGCCTTCTGAGTCATTGAAGTTAAGAATAGAGGGCTCAAACTTATTTTTACGAATTCGAGATTCTAATCATAAACGTTTTCCAATATTTGCCGTTTTCTAAACGGGAATGCTTCCTCTCAGCCTAGTATCCTTTTTATGTTATCAAGTATTTTTGATTGAAGAAAATAAAAACAATCACGAAATCATACTTCAAAACAAAATAAATATTCACAAAGTGTTAGCTTTATCAACGGCATAACCCGGACAGGGGTTGTAATAATATAATATAATAATAATAGTATAATATATTATATCATAATAAGAGACAAATCAATTACCTTAAATACACGGCATAATATATATGTGTTTGCCAATTTAGCAGTAAAACCCATTTGAGCAGTTGGAAAGGTTCCAGTTGATTCTGTGTAGTTCCCAAGTCCATGTTTCGGCGACATTCTGATGATCGCCCCAGACTCCAGTCTATGGGACATTGTGTCACGGACAGTGGGCTTTGCCAAGTTGCTCAGACACCCCTCACCTCATGTAAAGCACGAACCTCGAAAACCTAAAACAAAACCCACACAAAACCGCCAAAACAAGGAAGTACACACACACACACACACACACACAC
>NW_004797360.1:1377890-1380390 GCF_000002075.1 Aplysia californica
GAAGAAGAAGAAGAAGAAGAAGAAGAAGAAGAAGAAGAAGAAGAAGAAGAAGAAGAAGAAGAAGAAAAAGAAGAAGAAGAAGAAGAAGAAGCAGAGTACACAGCCCAGAGTGTCTAATAAAGCATATTATACAATGTGCAATGCACGACTCCCCGAAAAGATTCCAATCTTCAGAAGTCTGACAATAATAAATTTGAGTCATCGTGGTGAAAACATGCTCTCCTCAAAACAATGACCTCTAAGAAATCGGCAATTTCCGTTTGTAAGGCAGATTTTATCTTTGGTTGTTATTTTGTCTCAACACCTTTCACCTCCATTTTAAAACAAATTTCTGTATCGATGTTTTAATAAAATCAGTGATCAAAAAGGTTCACAAAATGTAAACTTGGAGTTTCCAAGGACACTCAAGCTTTGGAATTCACCAACCTTTGGCGGCCATTTCCTCGCTTAAATTACTTCCGACACACGGCGATCTCTGCCTCCTTCAATCATAATTATCTCGACTATCTATTCAAGATAGAGAGGTATTTTTCAAAAATACAAAATACTAAACAAAGCAAATGAACAGGTTTTAAGACTAGAATTATACCAATAACTCCATAATATGCTCAAAAATTGACGAACGCCTGATTCCACCATGTCGCGACACAAATAATCTGACATCATGGTTTCATGCAACAGGTTTTTTTTTGCAGCTGTATGGAGCTTAGCAATGCTTTCATGAATTTAGATTGTGCTTTCCATTCTCCGATTCATCTCCATCGAACAGGCAGGTTAACTGCAATAATGCCCAATTCCACACTGATGACGTCTTCTAAAAAGAGTTTGGTCTCAGGAATAATATAATTGTGCTTCTACATTGCGTTGCCTCAGAACTACTTTGTCCAAAGTGCCTCTTTACCTAAGTACACTTTGGACAAAATAGTTTTGAGCCGACGAATGATTGAATTGTACGATCAAAGAGCCTTAAGATAAGAGTTCATGCAGAAAGTATTCTTGCTTAGTAGGCCTCTTTGTGAGACTTGCTGGTGACAAAATGAGGTACTTCTTGGATTTCAGCACTATGAAAATAGTTATTTATGTCAAATTCATAGATGGAGGCTGTACAATTTATAAGTAAAAAGTAATTAAAGACATGTGAGACATAAAAAAGTAGCATTGACTGAAAGTCTACACATTTTAATTTGACCCCAGCGTCGATTTTCGGTCGATACCTCCATTCGTGGATTGTGTGAAGTAACTCATTTTGTAAGCACACCTCATTTTAGTTTATAAAGGTACTGCCGTGAAGCACGTTCAATTTCAAATCCAAAAAGAACTGATGGTCACTCGCCGTTATATGTAAAGTTTAACGCCCTTTTCAACTCCGTAAGGGTATTTAAGAGATGATACCTCCGAATTAAAGGTCCATCTCCGATAGGACCGAGCCGAATAGATGGAGAGCCTTAAAACCTCCCTGAAACAATCCCAAGTTCAGAATTCCCCAATGGGGATTTGAATCAGGGCTTTTCGCTTCGTAGTCCAGCATAATACCAACTGAGTCAATGGTGGGCTAAGAGAACTTTATTCGTAAGTTGAAGTGAAACCATACCAAAATAGCATGCTGAAATGAGTTTATGTTTTATTTTATTTCGGTTTTTTTATATTCTTCACAACACTGAAATCGTAACATTTCGACAAGGTCAGGCCAAAAGTGAATAAGATTGCAAATGGTGTATGATGCCATCGACATAATTATTGGAATTAATTAGGAGACGTTGGCTCTTCTTAACCCAAGCCAAGTCATTTGATTGAATTAAGTGTATGGTTGGCGGGCGCTCGGATGGGGTTTGCTCCTTCTTTCCTATCAAACATCTATCATTCTTATCTCCCCTCTTTCTTTTTGTGTTTGTTACTCTCTTGTAACACCTCTAATATTCGACACTTACATGATCTATTGTGTTGCTAGTGCCGTAAATCTCTTACTAAAACTAAACTACTAAACTAAACTGAGTGCAGCACAGCGACAAAGAATCAACCGGACAAGTAATTGTGAACAGTAAAGAACGATATCTCTAAGAATGCCTTGGGTTGTCTGGAAATTTCTTGACAATATAAATCAATACTTGTATTTTGGTTTGCTTGTCTGTAAAGTTTTTCTCTCAACACGATACATTAATAAGTAGACAATAACCGAGGGTGAATCTAAGATACTAAGCTAAGAGGAGAATTTTGAATGACACAGTTAATTATATTGAAGCAAATACATGATATGAAAAGTATAGGGGAGAAATGGCATAAATCAAAATGTTCATTGTGTGTTTTTTAAAAATTTTTATTTTTTGTTGTTGTCCGATTCGATGTATTATCAACACCAGTTTTAACAAATCCGAAACAACTGAAGTCACGTATCAATGACATTTACAACAGTTTTTAGTTGTGTGCTTCAAAGAAATAACAACAAATAGTCCATATTATTAGATTATTATGAACTCGTGTAAGAAACACGGACGTCCTCACT
>NW_004797360.1:1385390-1391164 GCF_000002075.1 Aplysia californica
CTCTTGCCCATTTCTATGAGATTGACGCAATCTGGCTAGTAGAAAACGGTGCGTATGTTAGTGTCCAATAGTGTGTTACGTACATTGACAAACTTATTATTGCATGCAACCGTTACAGCTAGAGATTCAAGGAATATAGATGTAAGTCAGGGATCTAATAGCGATGATGGTTTAAGAAATGATGGTTGTGGTGGTGAGTGATGATGTGAGATGGTGTTTATGTAATGTTAGCGTTAGTCCTATCTTCCTGTAAAGTAGATGGGTTCTTTTAGCGACAGAGAGATTCGGATCGAGCTGTAAGATAACAAAAATGTTACAGCTTATTGAGATGAGAACCTTATTGAGATGAGTTAGTTTTCTCACGATATGGACTGCTTCGACCCTGCCTGTCAGGGCTGAGTGGGAAACAGTATCCTAGTAAACACACGATAATACTGGGTAAAATAACTTTCCCCATGTCTTTCGCGAGAGATACGAACATGTCTCAGCAGTACACTACACACCGAAGCAAACGATGAATGATGGAGAGGAAGAAGAAGAATGCGTTGTAGCGGGGAAAGAAAGGTCAAAGACAACGAATTCCAGCGCCGATGTTTGTTTATTTGTAGGAGAGTTCCGTGACTTGGAGAATGCTTTAATGACAAGGATGCATTCCCTCGATGGCATGGCGGGTCCTAGGTGGAATGCGGGAAGGCACCATAAGAAAAAACATAAATCGGTCGGAAATATATTGAATGTGCCTCGAGGTTCAGTTAGGGCAAAGGGAACCGATTAGCTGAGGCAGAACTAGGTAGAGTGTATAGTATTATCGTAGGGGAAAAGTGGAGGCACCTGGCGAGGCTTTCTGTCATACATGCCCCAACGATCCTCGTGGATTATAGGATCAGTAAACAGTAAATAAGGTGAGCTCGGTAAACGACAGCCTTTGCGCGTACAATCCCGAGCAGGGGGATCTCGTGGCCTAGAGGTTAAGGATTTCGCCTCTCATTCAAAGGTCACGGGTTCGAACCCGGGTAGCGACGGAAAAACTTTCTTCTCTAACATTGTCTCTCTTCATCTCCTTTCCTGCTCTCTAGCTATGTTCTGTTGTCTGCTTTCGTGTCCACTTTCTACCCCCACCCCCTCACCTCCTTTGCTCCCTCCTCTGGGCTCCTGGCTCTTTCTGCAGCCTTTTTACTGCTACTCCTTGGCTCCTTCTTACTGCTGTCTTTCAGCCACACCCCTGATTTTCTAGTAGGAAAGATCTACACCTAGCCTTCTGAGACAAGGGCAAAAAATCTCGGAGGTCTCGTGTGCAAGTTGCGCACGTTAAAGATCCATTGGTAGTCTAAAACAGATAAGGGTAGGTTTCGGCAACCACCTGGTCAAACTTCAAAATTTCCTACCAACTGAAAATGTTTAATGTGTCCTGCGCACCCATCTGACCTTATGCAGTTGCGAGCGCCGTAAAACACTTTTTAAAAAACAAGAAAAAAACCCAACTCCCCCGGAAGTCATTTTGAGTCCCCCAATATAACGAAAATCATCTTTCGCTCATGACATCAAGGCAACCCACTGAAGCCACACAGAAAGCAGGGGGGCTTTCGTGGCCTAGAGGTTAAGGTGTTGGCCTCTCATTCAAAATTCCCGGGTTCGAATCCGGGTAGCGACCAAAATATTTTATTCTCTAAATTTGTCTCCTTTCCCCTCCTTTCCTACACTCTAGCAATGTTCTGTCGTCTGCTTTCGTCTCCTCTTTCTGCCCCCCACCCCTTCACCTCCTTTGCCCCCTCCTCTGGGATCCTGATTCTTTCTGCAGCCTTTCTACTGCTACTTATTGGCTTCTTCTTACTGCTGTCTTTCAGCCACACCCCTGATTTTCTGATAGGAAAGATCTACACCTAGCCTTGTCGGACAAGGGCGAAAAATCTCGGAGGTCCCGTGTGCATGTTGTGCACGTTAAAGATCCCTTGGTGGTCTAAAATCGATAAGAGTAGGCTTCGGCCGCCACCCGGGCAAAATTCAAAATTTCCTACCAACTGAAAAAGTTTAGTGTGTCCCGCGCGCTCATCTGCTCATCTGACCTTATGCAGTTGCGAGCGCCGTAAAACACTTTTAAAAAACAAGAAAAAAATAATTCAAGCAAACCCCCCGGAAGTCATTTTGAGTCCCCCAATATAACGAAAATCATCTTTGGCTCATGACATCAAGGCAACCCAGCTGAAGCCACACAGAAAACAGAGGCCCTGGATATGCGTAGTACGCAAAGTAAGCTCTAAACGGAAAGCTCAGCTGCTAGACATTAACTGTAGCCTATTGTTTCACTTGTAGCAACGACCTCGCATTGTTTGTTCTATTTGTTTATAATTCTTTTGCTCTTTCTTTCTTTCTTTTCTTTCTTTCTTTCTTTCTTTCTTTCTTTCTTTCTTTCTTTCTTTCTTTCTTTCTTTCGTTCTTTCTTTCGTTCTTTCTTTCCTTCGTTCTTTCTTTCTTTCGTTCTTTCTTCTTCTTCTTCTTCTTCTTCTTCTTCTTCTTCTTCTTCTTCTTCTTCTTCTTCTTCTTCTTCTTCTTCTTCTTCTTCTTCTTCTTCTTCTTCTTCTTCTTCTTCTTCTTCTTCTTCTTCTTCTTCTTCTTCTTCTTCTTCTTCTTCTTCTTCTTCTTCTTCTTCTTCTTCTTCTTCTTCTTCTTCTTCTTCTTCTTCTTCTTCTTCTTCTTCTTCTTCTTCTTCTTCTTCTTCTTCTTCTTCTTCTTCTTCTTCTTCTTCTTCTTCTTCTTCTTCTTCTTCTTCTTCTTCTTCTTCTTCTTCTTCTTCTTCTGATCTGGACACACCCCAGAACGTAGGAAGTTGTTTAGCAATAAAACAACCATTTCCAGAGCATTACTTCGAGTATATTGTTGAAAAACATTTATGTTGCCCCCACCCCCGTTAGCCTTACGTCTAGACGGTCTGAACTTGTTTTAACCTTTCTTGAACGTGGAACACGACGAAGAGCAGCCAAAGCTCGGGGAGAGAAGGAGCTCCAGTGGTCAGCAGCTTTGACTTCTGGGTTCGATGAAAATAGTGTATCGGAAGATGGATGAAGATATAATGAAAAGAGATTGGCGGATAGAGGGAAAGGGTGTAAACATTTGAAGCTCAAAAACGATTGAGAGATACTGTCATGTTTTTGCGTGGTTCTTATCCTAGATACCCTCACTCACAGAGAGCGTATAATATGTGAAGCATCGTGGTGGAATCAGGGGCTCGTCAAAATAATAAAATTGAAGAAACCGGCATTTTTCTTTTGGTTTGTGAATATTTATCGAATTTAAGGTTTTTAGATCAAAATATTTCATGTCCATTTAAAAACACATCAATAAGTGGATTTTATAGAAAAAGGTTAATTAAAGGCACAACAAATGTAGATTTTCAGTTTCTAGTGGCTCTCAAGCTATGGAAGTCACCGAACTTTGGGGCAGCCATTTTCTCGCTAATATTACCTTTGAAACCAGACAACCTCCACTTCCAGATATTTGGGTAATTTTTTTTTATTGAAAGCAAGACAAACGAACAAGCTTTCAGATGATGCCAATAACTCCACATATCAAAAAACTGACGAGCGCCCGGTTTCACCGCGTCGTGATGTATATTATGTTTTACCCACAGCTGAATACACGTAGGCCATTTAGAAGGAAGAGAATTTGGCCTTCTAGGAACTTTGAGTAACGAGAGAAACATCGATATGTTAACGGTCACTAAGTCCGGGGAAGGGCAAGGAAGACTGACAGAAACAACAGATGTAAAGCGAAAAAAAAAATTAAAGTAGGTTCTACCAGGGAAGTCCTCCAAGCAAAATACGCCTGGTAGGAAGAGAAAATAAGAAAGAAGAAAGACAGAACGAGACTCATCGAAGTAACTATCACGTTTGTACATCTGAAGAGGCCAAGGGTAAAACAACATTTGTTTATAGGGGTAATATTGAGGACTAGCGCCTTCTTTTATATGAAGAACAGACAGCGAAATATCTGTCAGTATGTTAGCGTTTTAGTGCGTATAAATGCCCGCTTGCACTATAGTATGCTTCTCAGGAAGTTAAGATTGTTTCAGAATGCTGTCAGGTCTGCTGGGGAAATAGTATATATTGTGAAGCGCATAGAGCTTGCTGTTGAACGAGGATTTGCGCTATACAAATGCCATCTATCTATCTATCTATCTATCTATCTATCTATCTATCATTATTGTAATTATTATTATTATTATTATTATTATTATTATTATTATTATTATTATTATTATTATTATTATTATCATTATTATTATTATTATTATCATTATGAGTTCATTGTTGGTACGACCATCTTTTTTTCTCGTGTATGACAGTTTTACATAGCATGTCACGAATACATGAACACGACTGTTTCTTTAAAAAAATTGCTGATAAACAAAAATAAACAAGGCAAACAAGAAATTGAAACAAAACAAAGACAAGAAATGAAAATTTGGGGACTTATATATTTTGACATGGTGTCTTCAATAAAAAATAATATGAGTATGAGTATATAATAATATGTTTCTTATTGGGCACTAAAAATTTCATCTTTTTGAGGAACTATGGTATCTGTTGGCATATTATGTTTATTTGTTACTCCAAGCTTTAGGGAAGGTGGATGGGAGTGAATGAGAGTCATTATTTATGAAGGCCATAAATAAAAACTGTTTGCTTATACAAAGATACCTACAGTACAGGAAGGATTCGGGGGGGGGGGGGGCTGTGTGACATTATTTACTGTTTTGTATTTTTGCCTTTGTATGTTTTGGTCTATTGATTGGCTTGCTGGATTTTGTCCATCAACATTACTAGTATCTTCACGGTTATTTCACGGTACCTGAGAGGGACAAATGAGGTGCTTTTTTCTGTCCCGTCAGTTACAGGAAATAAACACGTCACAGCAATTGCATAAAGTATTTTTTTTTGAAAAGACTGCATTTAACATAATCCTTAATTATCAAGCCTTTTAAGTGTTCTCATAATTTAAAGTTGAAATAAATTAATGGGTATTGAATTGAAATGTTATTATTGTAAGAAAGTATCGTCCGAATGTAACAGCCCTTTATCAGAAACAGCTGTATTCACGAAATTGAGGCATATCATTCCAAATATGTGAGCATCGTGATTGAATCAGTCGCTCGTTAAAATAATGAAAATGAGAAAAAAAAACCCAACAAACAACCGACATCTTCCTGCCCTTTAGGAAATTTCTATCAAATTTTTTTCTTTGACTCGGCACTTTTTTCTGTCAATTCAAAAACACATTTAAAAATTGATTTTTACTACAGAACGTTTATCTAAAGCACAAAAAAATATGAATATTTCTAAACGACACACAAGCTTTGGTCTTCACCAAACTTTGACTGCGATTTACTCGCTAATTTTTACCTCTTGCACAAAGCGACCCCACCCTCTTCAATCGAACATATCTCAACTTCTCAAGATAATGGGCATTTTGTACAAACCCCAAACACGACACATAAACACTTTCTCACGTGATAACAATAACTCTATCTGCAGAAAAACTTGACGAGTGCCTGATCCCACCGTGTCGCGACATATTAGTACATAATATTAACAAGAACGGCTGTACAACGTGACAAGTTGAGAGAAGGCCAATATTCCTTTATATTTGAGGAGTCCACGGGAAAAACAGGCAGTCTAGTCAAAAACTGGAAATTGTGAGGGTGTCAATTTTAAAAGCTTTGTACAAGATATTTCGAAAAAAGTGGTACAGTTTTTTTTGGATCACCCTGTATATATATA
>NW_004797360.1:1392834-1393825 GCF_000002075.1 Aplysia californica
TATGCGCTATACAAATGCTATTTATTATTATTATTATCTTATAATGAACGTTTATGATATAGTTTAGTAGACCTATATTATTATAATACAGACTTTGCCATTTCTTAGCAAGTTTAATGATCATGTCACGTTTATTTATTTATTTTAAAAAATATTTTTTAAAAATTAATTAATTAATTAATTGATTGATTATTTACTTATTGATTTATTCTTATTAATAACATTAATTAATTAATCTTTCTATCCATGTATCTATCTAATGTTATTTACTTATTTATTTACCTATTTATTAATGCATGCATGTTGCCTAGCAGTATCCGTCAGCCCTAGTAGCATATTGCCTTGCTTT
Source organism: Aplysia californica (assembly GCF_000002075.1). NCBI lineage: Eukaryota > Metazoa > Mollusca > Gastropoda > Aplysiida > Aplysiidae > Aplysia > Aplysia californica. The sequence continues at coordinate 1,393,184 of NW_004797360.1, forward strand.
AGTGTTACATACGTCATTACGCTACCTCAGGATTACAAAGTTCTATCTGACATTTAAGGCCGCCTTGAGTTACTAAGACCATGGAGTTAGAAACCAAAATGTTCTATCTGCTCTATCAAAATTGTAAGATTATTCGGAGTCGTTATAAAGATATTCAAAGAATTGCATTCGAAACAGTTTGACTAGTCGTAAAACTCAAAATTAAGTTTCTGACGTCGGGTATTTCTAAACCAGGTAATGAGAAGATAGAACTAAGGTAATTCTTGGGTAGCCGTTTGCTAGCTGTTATACGATGTTGTTCCCAAGCCATGTATTTTACCAGGTGTGATTGGGCCTGAGGCGGCCATTAGAACATTGGGAGCTGTCTAAGTAAAATTAGTTTATTGATTTTTATTGGACCATGAGGTATGCTACCTTAACTGTTTGTTATGCAAATACATAAGTGAGTCAATGAACGTAATTATGTGTGGGTGATCTGAGGACTGGTATTAAAACAAAACACATTATGTTATAAGAAAGAATAGTAAGTTAGAAGAGAGAGAGAGAGAGAGAGAGAAAGAGAGAGAGAATGAGATTGATTGAGTGAGAGAGTGAGAGAGTGAGTGAGTAAATGGGTGATTATGACAGTGTGTGAGTGAGTCA
>NW_004797360.1:1394797-1395954 GCF_000002075.1 Aplysia californica
CAAAGAAGCGAAACGCGAAACAGAAACCACATGTCGCGTGCGGGAATCTTTTCTTTTGGCTGTCTGAATGTCTTCTCTGCCTCCCTTGTCTGTCGGTCTGTCTGTCTGTCTGTCTGTCTGTCTGTCTGTCTGTCTGCTCACGCGCACTTCGTCAAGGGAGGGCAGAGCTGGGTTGCTGCAAAGCCACCGTGTGTCGCTTGATGGCTGCCTGGATGGGTGCTCGCTCTCGCGTACGCGGAGAGCATTGATTGTGTTTAGGAAACACAAGGAAGCGTTCCACTAGATCTACTACCTTGCCCGCTGGATTGCGATTTACCTACCAATCGAGCCATTGCATTTTCAGCATTTTCTTCAAGCACACTTCTGTTCATGGTGTATGATCAAAGTGAACATTAGTTTAAGTGTTACTTTGGAAATAAGTTTGTTATCCTAACGTTGTCTTGTCGATGGAGTAGTCATACTGGTCGGTTTTATTCGCTGGTGGTTTTTTTGTGCATCATACTAAATAATGTTTACAAATATATTATAAAGAAACTAACCAAGTTTTGAAATGTTAGACACACGCTTAAAGCAAAGTCGTTTCTTTTTTTCTAAACCTAGCTATTTCAGAATATAAATTATTCGATTATGCATATGCACATTATTTGTTAAAGTGCCACATCTCTGATATTGCATGAAATATATCATTGTCAGGGTAAAACAAGGCATTTAAAAAAAAAGTGTGTTTTGTATTCTGGACAGACTTAAGGACAATCTCAAAAGAATTAAAAAAACCCAAACAAAAACAAAACAATACAAACAAAACATAATCGAAGTATCACTGGCGTGCATCTCTTTCCACGATAATATAATAATTTTAAAAAATTATTTAAAAAATTATAATAATAAAAAAACCCAACTCACACCCACACATAACATTAACAAACGGCCACCCAAAATGCTGTAAAATGAGGACTCACGTGGAAAGAGCGAGGGAATCGGTTCGTCTAGCGAGCAAGGGCAGGTAAATGGAACGTTTTCTTGGCAACGGAACCCTGGGTGTAGCCCGTTACTGAGCGATGCAAGACACGCGAACCGATCACGGCATAGGGGGATTTCTCTGTGTGTGTGTGTGTGTGTGTGTGTGTATGTGTGTGTGTGAGTGTGTGTGTGTGTGT
>NW_004797360.1:1396054-1397199 GCF_000002075.1 Aplysia californica
ATAGTAATAATAATAATAATAATAGTAATAATAACAACAATAGTAATGATATCTGGCATTATACACTCCACCCATAGTTTTTACCATTGAAGGAATAGTGCTTTCTCACTGTGGGACTACAAGGAACAGCCAGCCCCTTCAGGATATGTGACGAGGTGAGTGACTCATCAATTGGTCGCTTTTAAGAACAAGGGGGCTACCCCCCCAAAAAAAAACTGTTTTGAGAAAATCGAAGGTAAAGTTTTTGCCCTTTTTTCATTTTCTTTTAAAAAATATTTTTGGTAAGTGTTTTACGGCGCTTGCAACTGCATAAGGTCATATGAGCGCGCAGGACACACCTAATATTTTCAGTTGGTAGGAACATTTGAATTTTGCCCGGGTGGCGGCCGAAGCCTATTCTTATCGATTTTAGACCACAAAGGGATCTTTAACGTGCACAGCTTGCACACGGGCCCTCCGAGATTTTTTTGCCCTTGTCCGAGAAGGCTAGGTGTAGATCTTTCCTACCAGAAGATCAGGGGTGTGGCAGAAAGACAGCAGTGAGGAGGAACCAAGGAGTAGCAGTAGAAAGGCTGCAGAAAGAGTCAGGAGCCCAGAGGAGGGGGCAAAGGAGGTGAGGGGTGGGGGCAGAAGGTGGAAACGAAAGCAGACAATAGAACATTGCTAGAGAGCAGGAAATGAGGTGAAAGGAGACAAATTTAGAGAAGAACATTTTTCGGCCGCTACCCGGATTCGAACCCGGGACCTTTGAATGAGGGGCCAACACCTTAACCTCCAGGCCACGAGAGCCCCCTCAGTTTCTTTAAAAGACAAGGAGAGTTTTCTCAATAACCAAACAAATATGCACACCAAGGAAACCAACGTCTCCTATAGGTAGGGCAATGCCCACTTTTGGTGTTGGTCAGCATTTCTGGAAACACCCGAAATTTGGGTTAGCCCGCTTGTCCTTAAAAGCGACCAATTATTATAGGCTACTCAGGCAGTCAGTGAGTAGGCCTAGATCTACCTGTTTGTGTTACCCTCTTGTTATTATTGTATTAGAGGTTTTATAAGGAAACGTACTGGCTCATTCAGTTATGAAAATTCTATTTATCTATCTATCTATCTATCTATCTATCTATCTATCTATCTATCTATCTATCTAT
>NW_004797360.1:1397523-1400999 GCF_000002075.1 Aplysia californica
TATATATGTATATATATAGTGACGTCCAAAACAAACTTGAAACTGTAGTCATCCAGTCCTCATTTTAACGCCTTGCACTACTCACCCGTGCAGGATACCAATTAAATAGCTAAATAAATTCTGCTTCATCTGACACATTAACTGAGGCATCGTGGTGAAATCAGGCGCTCGTCAAAATTATGAAATCAAAGAAATCTGCATTCTTTTGGCCGATGAGCTATTTTTTTTTTTTCAAATTTTCTTTTCTGGCTCAATACGTTTTATATTCATTTAAAAACAAATTGTTGTGTGAATTTTACTAAAAAACATTGATTAAGAGCACAAAAAATTGTAAATTTTCAGTTTCCAAGGACTTTCAGGCTATGGAAGTTACCAAACGTTGTGGGCCATTTTCTCGCTAATTTCACCTCTGAAACCAGGCGTCCATGACCTCCTTCAATCGCAAAATTGTCTCGACTTTCGTTCAAGATAGATTGGTATTTTTTCACCAAATGGAAGGCAAATGAACAGGCTTTTAGGTGATACCAATAACCCCATATGTTCAGAGATTGACGAGCGCCTGATTCAACTACGTCCTGGCACATTATTAAGAATCGAGGAGGTATGGTCACTCAAAACTGACGTTAAAAAATCAGACTTCGGTAACACCTTATAATTTTCTACCCATGATCTCCTAATTCCTCGTCGCATGTCTGCCTCTGATTCTGTCTACTTCTTTTTTGGGCTTTCTTTCTTTCACTTCCCCTCCCTCTGTCTCTGAGTTTGAGTCTCTCTCTCTCCCTCTCTCTTTCTCTCTAGTAGAACAAAATAAAAGAATCGTAAAAGTGTGTTTGGGCATCAATATTGATAGAATGGACATACATTGCATTTCTTATTAATGGAATTTATGCTAACAGGATGATTCATATCAGCTACAATAAAAAAAAAACGAAGAGAAAAACAAAAACAAAAAAGCGGGTACACACAAAACACAAAACAACCAACAACGCCCCCCAACCAAAAAAGCAAACAAAACTGATGTACGAATAAATATTGAAGCACTACAAGCCGCAATTACGTAATTACAGTCGTTTTTGTAAGGTTGAGAGAGCAAGGATTTGCAACAAAAATGAACAAGTCACAACGCAGATTCCAAACAATACACACGAGCCCCTTTTTTTCTTCAGGAAAACCGGACGGTGCAATCTCTTTGTTGTGAGCTGAAGGGTTGGTGTTCTCTTTATAAGACAACCCGATTACCATTTCTAGCTCGGGGAAGCAAAACATATTACTTGAATTTCGTCAGAAGCGTTTCCATTCAATTCAGTTAGTTTCAGACGAGGTAGAAATAGATTTACCTCCATTCTGAATTCATTATGCATGCGAATGTATTACGGCTTAAGGGAAAAAGATGATCATTCATTTCTCATCTGCTTCTAAATTCCCTTTCTTGCAGTTGAGAACTAAAAAAAATAAAAAAATAATGGTTTGTACTTTCGTTTGTTGCACTGAATATCTTGTACTTTTATGTTCGTTGTTCTTTGACGTGAAGAGAATATCACGTGACAACATCACGTGACTCGTTGCATCTGTTTATACACGCCTAGTCGTTTGCTCTCGTTAGAACTCCATCAGCTATGAATTATAGGCCACAAGTAGAGTGTGTAGGCTTATAATTATTATGGCTCCAAGGAAATCCACAAATAATACAAAGCAAGGGTCCCAAGTAGACGATGAGGGTATTCTTATTGCCTCCCCCCCCCCTCCAACAAAAAAACAAAACAAAATAAAACAGAACAAAAACAAAACAAGAAAAAACTAGTGAAGTTTGGTATTTGATAATATTATAATATACGCTACACTTTGTCCTGTTTTATTCTCTTTCCCTTTGTTGTTTCTGTTTGTCATGCTTGTCACCTGCACTAAAAAACAATTACCACGTCGATGTACTTTTTCTTAACTCTACCTGGAACTTTATCCCAAAGAAATAATATATCTTAGATTAAGTTAAAGTAAAGAGTTTTACGGTACTTGCAACACAATACGTTCAGATAAGTTCCGAAGAATAGATGTGTTACAAGAGAGTAGCATATACAAAAAAAGAAGGAGGAGAGATAAGGAAGATAGATGTTTGATAAGAAAGAAGGAGCGAACCACACCAGAGTACCCGCCAACCACCCACATAGTATCTCTGAAGTTGGATAGTGTTAACATTATGTGCAGGAAAACCCTTTCGAAGTATTGATTGTAGGGTCTAAAGCGTCCCTATACTACACCGGGACAACAGAACCGTAGCAAAGGACTCTTACGGAAAATGTATTGAGAACAAAGTAATGAGTCAGGTCAGACTTGAAAGATGTATGAGAGTTGGAAGCACTTCCCTTTAAATTTGAATGAACCTCAGGCATGATGCTTTGAAACACCGCCTGTGCTGTTATATTCTTGTCAAACCGTGTTCCTTACTTAAAATAATAATGTATTTATAAACGTTGCCTGGCTATCTTGGCTACAATGATTACTATGATTGGGTGGGGAGGATGGGTGTTTTTTGAAAGTCATTGGTCATGGGGGAGGTGAAATTCCCCTTTCAACGCTGTACTGTAAGACTGTTTAAGAGGTAGGACAACTGAATTTGACGTTCATCTCTGATAGAACCGAATTTGACGTCCATAGAGCCTTAAAAACTCCCTAAAAACAATCCAAGTTCAGAACGCCAAATTGGGGATTTGAAACAGGACCATCTGCTCTGTAGTCCAGCATGATAATGATCAAGCGAGTAAACGGTGCGCTCTGTTTGAGCGGTAGTTATTTTCAACTGCATGCGTTGTTGCCATTTTCTTTAATGTGTCCTTGCTGTTTTTAACTCTCCCCATTCCTCTTCCCTCTTTTTTTGAGAATCCCTTTGTTATACGAAGTTCCTCTTTGTGAAGACTGATCTAATTGTCCCTGTCCCCGTTTTACAGTGTTTTGACGTCAATAGTTTACTACCCAGCTGCCGTTCAAACCGCTGGTATATCATTGTTATTTGGTACTGGATACATGGGCTTTTATGTCCCAACCTAAATAGTGCACAACACCCCCTACTGTGTGGGTGCATCTCATAATGTGTCACACTGTCTGTTCGTGACGCAAGGTTCACAGCTCGTAGCTTTAGATCTATACTTACGTTGTATTTGTACGGTTTTCTGTCCTGACGATTTGCTGGCGGCGTGCTTGGTCTGCGAAAATAGTGTGCGAAATTGTAGTTTTCATATATGCCTCTTGCAATCCTGTAATTTTTTTTTTAACAGGCAGGACCTCCGAATTCAACATCCATCTCTTATATATAGAACTGAGTTAAATGGGTGAAAATTCACGTAAAACCGGTTTTCTCAAGGACACAACGTAGGGTCGAGCTGGGTCTCAACCGACCGAACACGCTATCTCAAGTAAAGGGTCCAACAGCCCAACTACGAGACCACAAACGACTTGTTTGATCTAACAAATATATATATATA
>NW_004797360.1:1403764-1406025 GCF_000002075.1 Aplysia californica
CAAGCTCTCCGGCTGGCGACAGAGAGACGTCTCTTTCTTCCCGCAACACCCAAAAGGGTATAAGCGGCGGATAAAAGTAAAAGTAAAGTAAGTAATTATTTTAAAAAGAAAACTTTTTGTAATCAAGTATTGCCATCCAAATGCTGGGACGTTGCATCCTTCTCAGCCCCGGCTGGCCTTGACAGACAGGGTGGAAGTAGCCTCCTAAATGATCCAAATTTCCTCAATGTGGACGAACAGAATTATTGGCAATAAGAATTTTGTTTTACGGTCTTTCCTCGAAATAGGAAAACCCGCCCCTCTTTTTATCTACGACCACAATTCCCTGGCGCTAGAGTAATTTTGAATGGGAAACGCGAAGCCCACCATGCACTAAATGCGATATTAATTGAAGTTGACTAGTTATTGGTTATTCCCAAAAAGGCTTTGGCTTGAGACATAAATACCCATCAATTTCCAAAATTGGGACAGGATTCACGGTTCAGCTGGCGTTTATTGGGATGGTTCAAGACTCGAACGTTACTATCAAGCCTGCTTCCATCTGTAATCAATCTTTTTCTCTCGCGGTTGTGCTTATTGTGGAAAGTGGATCGAGTATTTATTATCATACAAACGGTCTTTTATGAAAAGCCTCCAAATAAAGAATAGACCAGTAAGGTTTCACTCCAAAGTACAGATGCTCTAAAGAACCAGTCGTACTTAAAGGCTATCTTATGATGGAGATTTAAAATTATATTTCAAATGTTACTGACGAGATAGGAAATAGCCAGCTTCAACTTTAATTTAACTTTACCGGCTTGACATAAAATGGTGCAAATTATGTCGATGGTTGTGTAAAACCTCGCCAGTCAATCATAATCAAATGTGTCATAATATTATTGACAGACATATTCATCCTTTCTTTGAAGATGATTTTGAGCCTCAAAACAATTGCTCCAAATTCATTTTTGTTTCAGGAACGTAATAATGTATTTGTCAGAAGGAACTAGATTAGCAAATATCAAGGATGCCTTTTCAAAATAATCAACTTAAACCATTGTACTTTCTGTATGCTATTTCTGGTATGATTTCTTGAATGGGCTTTATCATTGGAAATACTATAAGTGAAAATGTTTAAGTGTATGTGTGTATGTACGTTTGTGTTTGTGTGTGTTTGTGTGTGTGTGTGTGTGTGTGTGTGTGTGTGTGTGTGTGTATGTTTGAGTACGTGTATGTGTGTATCTGGTTGTGTGAGAGGGTGTATGATAAGTGATAGGAGTTTACCTGCGTGCGTACAAAAGAGAGAGAGAGAGAGAGACCGAGAGAGAGAAAGAGAGAGAGATCGCGAGACAGACAGAGAGAGAGATCGAGAGAGAGATCGAGAGACAGACACAGAGAGAGAGAAAGAGAGAGAGAGATAGATAGATAGAGAGAGAGAAAGAGAGAGAGACAGAGAGAGAGAGAGAGAGAGAGAGAGAGAGACAGACAGACAGACAGAGAGAAAGCATGCATCTTAATTCCAGTTCGTCTTTATCTTGGCCGCCTGTCAACAAAGCCCAAAAAGAAAAAAATTCGGTGGGGGAAATCCAGAGTCTTTGATGTATTCAAACGATTCAGACCAGGTCTCTCCAGACTTGAACTTATTGCCTCCGAGGCTGACACATATGTGAGGTATTGTGGTGACGTCGTGCGCTTGTCAAATTAACGAAAATGAAGAATCCGGCAATTTAATGCCCGTTGGGCAATTTTTATCGCATTTTTGTTTTATGACCCACAACTTTTTATGTCCAAGCAAAATTACATTTCTGTGAGGATATTACTGAAAAGCGTTCATTGAAGGCACAGATATGTAATTGATTATGCAGTTCCCAAAGCACTCCAAAACTATGTTAGACACTAAACAATGGCTGCCATTTTCTCGCTAATTTTACCTCTTAAATCAGGCGACCTTCCAACTCTTTCAACTGCAAATATTTCGACTACTGTTTCAAAAAGATTAATGGGTTGTTTTTTTTTCTCATCTAAAACAAGACAACTAGCATGCTTTTAACTGATACCAGTAACACCACATTCCCAAATACTGACAAACTCCTGATTCCACCGCGTCGTGACACATCATATATTATATTATAATTTTTGTGTCTTGTCACTGTTATTTCAGAATCTTCCAAATTTTGGGACATTTGGGGTTATCGGTGTCATCATAAAGCTTGTTTCTTTTTCTATTTATTATTATTGTTGTTACATTATTATTATTATTATTATTATTATTATTATTATTA
>NW_004797360.1:1406524-1409273 GCF_000002075.1 Aplysia californica
ACCCGCCCCGCCCCGCCCCGACCCGATTCCATCCGCAATGGGCACCCAGTATTAGTAAACGACGCAATACACGCCTGCTGGCCCACAGTATTACTTAGTTGGTATCATCATCATCCAGTGCCAGATCTGCGACAGACATCGACGATCATAGTTCTCCATTCATTCCTTTGCTCGGATGCTCTCCAAAAAGCTACGTTTCCCTGATCGTTCCCTGTTACCCATTTGTTTAGGATCCCAAAGTATTTTGTTCTGGGCCTACCCCTGCCTCGTTTCCCTTCAATTTTACCACTGAGAGCTAGATGTTCAAGACCCTTATGTCTATTCAACTGCATTTGTCGTTTCCTGGTTGTTTTTTACACTGAGCGTCCCACGTGGGCTTCATCAAGTATTACCTCATTTGATTTCTTTTCCTTCCACGATACTCTTAGCAGTCTCCTAAGATACCACATTTCTGTTGCTTCTATTTTATTTTCACTGTCTTTAGTCATTGTCCAGCATTCACAACCATATAGAAGGGTTGACCATACATAGCATTTCATAACTTTCTTTTTGGTATTCATTAAGATTTTTCTATTTTTCAGGATTGTGTTCATTTTATTGAAACTAGCCTTAGCCATTTTAATTCTCCGTTTTATTTCTGTGGAACATTTGGCATCATTTGGTTGTTACACAGAGTGCCTGTCTGGGGGATCGACAAACCCATTGTCCAACTCGTCACCTGAAAACCGAACCGGTCGAGAGTCATAACAAACAAAAAAACATTATCAAATCTCAACACATTCCTCTGTCTAAAGTCAGACTATATTATTACGTTTACTGCTTGGATCATTCCTTTCTACTCAGTTTGGTGTTTATTTCATGCAAATAGGTTAAATGGGAGTTATGGAGAAGTTTGTGTAGCTGACAATTTAGATGAGGAAATTGTGTACAAAACAGGAATAGCGTTTTGTATACTAAGAGTTAAGAACGTCTCTTACTCCTTCGGTGCCAAAGGTCTTCATCAGTTCATGACGGACGCTTGGGTGTCAAAGGTCATCATAAGTTCCTGACGGGTGCTTGGGTGTCAAAGGTCATCATAAGTTCCTGACAGGCACTTGGGTGTCAAAGGTTATCATCAGTACAATATGGTGAACGAAATATGATATTATTGTTAGCTGGTCACTTACGTCATAACACCTGCCCAGCGGATACTTGTTACACGCTGAACTTGTGACCTTTCCCTCACACCCTGACCCTATAATTATGTCCAAAAAACCCACACATGGCAACAGAATTGTAGGTCGGTGTATGTGGTGTACCAGTTTGAAGCTTCGCTCTCTCACGTAGAACGTATGATTTATGAGCCCGATTTCCGTATGGGGAGAATTCTTATCGAGTAGACCTATCTCGGTCTTTCTTCTGGGACGGGTTCCCTCTCAGCCCGGGTGGACTCTGACAGGCATGGTCGAAGCCCGCTTTCTAAATGTGAGGCAGCGTGGTGGAGTCACGCTCTCGCCAATTTTTGGGCATGTAGAGTTATTGGTATCATCTTAAAGCGTGTTCACTTGTCTTTATGTGGATGAAAAAAAATATCCATTTATCTTGAATACAAGTCGAGATTTTTGCAAATGAAGGAGGTGGGTGTCCCCTGTTTTCAGAGGTAAAATTAGTGAGAAAATGGCTGGCAAAGATTAGTTATTTCATTAGCTTAAGAGCCCGTGATAACTGAAAATTTACATTTTTGTGCCTTTATTCAACGTTTTTCAGAAACATCCACACAAAAATGAGTTATTTAATGGACATGAAAGGTGTTGAGCCAAAAAACAAAAATTTGATAAAAATTAACAAACCTGCGGAAAAATGCAGGTTTCTTCACTTTGATTATTTTGACGAGACCCTGATTCCACCACGCTGCCTCACATATGATCTTGATTGTGGCGTTTGGGGTTTAAAAGCACCTACATTGAATACCCCCCCTCTCCGCAAAACAACAACAATAGATGTAGAAGTTGGCGTACCTCGGAATAGGAGGGGGGTTAGGAGTGAGACAATCGATAGACGCCAGAGCGTTCAAGCAACCAACTGAACACGACCAAATTAATGTCAAAGATCAAAAGCGTTGTAAGGCTTTCTGACAAAATGAGATACTTCTATTATTTCAGCACTATGTAAACTGTTACGTCAAATTTGTAGGTGGGGGTTGTACAGTTTCTAAGTATGAAATAATAAAAGACAAGCATGGAGAAAGTGGTGTCGATTGAAAATCTACAAATTTGACCTCAGTCTCGATTTTTTGTAGATATCTCTCCATTAAAAAATATAAATTCGAACTAAAAAAGTCAACACCGTCACCTACCAGCTCACACTCCTTCTATCTCATCCAAACATCCATATAAACACAAAGAGACAGCTCATTACTCCAATATTTATACCAACATTATGCTACCATTGCCAGACCAGGACATTAAGTAAAATTCATGAAAACAAAATTACTGCAAGCAAGATGAAATGCCTCCCCAGAACCCTTAACATCACATGACGAGACTGGCAGAGAAATGGAGACGTGAGAACAACTATTGGCTGTGAGTCCTGCCTGCATTTCATAGAAAAACAGAGAATGTTATGGTTCGGCCACCTGTTACGAATGTCATCTAGCCAGCTAGCCCGGAGAGTCTATATTATAACACCAAATACCCAGTCTATAAATGAAAAGGTAGATCACGCGAAAGATGGAAACAATGAGAAATTATAATATATATTTCTATACCAT
>NW_004797360.1:1409373-1410971 GCF_000002075.1 Aplysia californica
TATATATATATATATTATATCCCAATTGAAAGAGCTGCAGAGCTGGTTTAACATAAAAAACTGCATCTCCCCTCGACGTTTACCGGCAACAGAGGATGAAAAAGCAAAACGTATAGTAAGTCAGAACCTTATCCGTAAAGAGTGCGAAGCAACCCATTAATTGGTAAGCGCATCTCACACTTTTAACTAGGGCTGGGCAATGAGTCGGTTTAGCAAAATGCGGATAATATGTTAGTGCACACTTCAGCAAATAATACGATATGAACCTCTTCGGCAAATGGGTTAGAACCACTTCGACAAACGGGTTAGTACTACTTCAGCAAATTATGGAGACACCCACTTCGGCAAACGGGTCAGGAAAGATAGTTTAAAAGTCTGAATTCGGATAATGTTTCAGTAAGAATTATTCGGTTATCCGGATTTTGCCCACCTCACACTTTAAACGAACATCTCCACACAATTCAGACAATCTTGGCGGCGGCTGCTCCGACTTAGGGAAAACCCGGACTTTGTTATGAAATGACCTTGACCGAAGGTCAAACAAGTGCTGTGTTATTATTTTTTATTATTCACGTTTGACACTATCAGAGCCAAGTCTGATGACTCAACAGAGACTGATAATATAATGTGAGTCATCGTAGTGAAATCAGACGCTCGTCAAGATAATGAAGTCGAAGAAACCGGAGTCTTTTGCTGGTCGTGCAATTTTTATCTATTTTTATTCTTTTAAAAATTGTTTTGTTTTGTTTTTTGCTCAAGACCTTTGCCATTCATTTTAAAACACAATTCTGAGTGGATTTTTTTTTTACATTTATAAATCAAAAGCACAAAAATGTAAAATTGCAGTTTTCAAGGACACTCAATTTTTGGAACACACAAACAGACGCTCATTTTCTCTCTAATATTACATACTTCTGGCACCAAGTAGTTCGTACCTTCTTCCATAATAAATATTATCAAGATAGATAAATTGTTTTTTCAATAAAAAGCTTGGTAAATGAACAGGTTTTTAAGACTATACCAATAACTTCATATTTCCCAAAACTGACGAGCGCCTGAATTTAAGGTGTCGAGACACACATTATGTCACAGACTGAAAGGTATGTGATTGGACAATGTGGTGCATGGTTATTCGAGAGCCATCTTCTGCTAATAGCTCTGAACCATTATTAACATTATTTATTACGCACTTGGAACTGGTAACAGCAGTGCAAACGAAAAAAAGCAGGGAGTTATGCTCATTGCCCTGTCTTGGAATTAGGGCGTATCTGGTCTGTTGAGGGAAAAAAGGCTCTTAATTAACGACCGCGTTCCCCTCACCTTCATTCCCGCCCCCTTTCACGCTTCCTCCCCTTCACCCTCCTTCACCCTTACACCTTCATTCAAATCAACCCATCCCCTTTCACCCCTTTCACCCTCCCCCCCCCCTTTTCACCCTCCTTCATCCGCTGCACCCCTCTTCCACCTCATCCTCCCTCCTCCCAAAGAACACAGACAGGCAGAGAGAAAGATATTTCGCACACCAACAGCCATATCCAGAAAACTTGTTGTTGTTGTTGTTGTTGTTGTTGTTGTTGTTGTTGTTGTTGTTGTTCTTC
>NW_004797360.1:1412229-1416474 GCF_000002075.1 Aplysia californica
TCGTTCTCACTCTCTCTCTCTCTCTCTCTCTCTCTCTCTCTCTCTCTCTCTCTCTCTCTCTCGTGCTTTTCGTCTTTCTGCCGGTCTTTTCTCTTCCCTTTGTTCGTATCTTTCTCATGTCTTCAGATATTCTTCTCTCGTCAAGCAGTATGTGTGCCTCTTTTCACTATTACGTCTTTATTTTGTTTCTATGTTATATATACCAACGAGTCAATTCCTTCTTATCAATGCCATAGATAACAATACACGATCACTTCTTAATGTTAAACAGAGCATAAGCTTTCCACAAAGTCTAGTCTGTTGGTTTTTTCCCAATAACCCTCAAAATAAGTGCAAATATAATAATATCACCTTGTTCTACCTTTTTCAAATTAGACCTAGAATTCCAACTTCTTCAACACATTCACGTGGGGTCAACTCAAACACAGGGGGATCCCATGAGCAGAAAAAGGGAAGTACTCGATAAAATATCCTCCTTGTATAGTAATCGAACTCGTGCCTTTGCATATTAGCTAGAGGGCTTAAGCGATATACGCACTGTGCAACAACTGTTTCCAAAAGATGATAGATTTTGAAGGTCTGGGAAGTCCAGACAGGTACTTCGCTTCGATATTAAAAGGACATGGCATGCTGGACTTTCTAGATCTGAGTTCTCATTAAAGTCCGAATCTGACATTGTACTAAAAATCTGGAAAGTAATCAAGACAAACGAGAGCAGATGAACTAGAAGGACTCTGATATTAAAAGTATATAACATGATCATTGCAATGTGACGTGTTCTGTTTCTCCTTTTGTTTGAAAATAATCTGAGGCCGGTTTTAGAATCGAAACACGTTTTGAAAATCTTGAGTACGATGAACCAGGGGAAACAAAACCCTTTATAGAGTAATTTGCCCGACAGCTGTTTCCATGTGCGAGCTGTTCAACATGAATTGTATCCTACACAAATTTCAAGAACAGCATGTAACTTGATCATCGTAAAAGTGAATTTAGTCTAAAGAGGTCAGCTTCACATGTTTAGTCACGTTTCTGTATATATATATATATCACTTTATAAGACTGAATGTCTAGTGGTCTAAAGGTGTATGCAATATATTGGGCGATAATATCTGTGTTGATATAATATATACACACACACACACACACACACACACACACACACACACACATACACAAACACACTCACACGGATAACGTTTAAGGTCAGTCTAGTAGAAGTAGTGTTCCTGATGAAATAAGATTACAAATTTGCACATTCCTATTTGTTCCTCTTTAGAAACCATGAGCTTGCTGGAGACGTCAACTCCTCAGTGTCAAAATCGGTTCTTAACAATAACATATTAAAGAAAACTGTCCACCTACTATGTGAAATGTCTAAGTTGAGCATTAAACAAGACAGGAGAGATGAGATCAGGAACGAGGTAGTTATAGACACAGTTGGAACAACACAGGGTATTTTGCAAGATATTGAACAACAGGGAATATAATGGTTCTACCAGCTCTCGCATCAACCAGGATTACGAGTCTACAACTTCTTCTTCTTCAGGTGTCCGGTCTGGAGCAGACATTCACGACGATTATGGTATCCCATTTTTATCTATTGTCTGTCTGCTTGACCAGCTCGTTTTTTCTCTTTGTGTTATTCATTGCAAAGTTCTTCAGGCCATCTGTATGTTGTTCTTTGTCTTTATCTGCTCCCCCCCCCTCTCTTTTCAATTCAACTGCAGTTTCTCTAGTCCATTTGATCTGTAAATTACGCGACCAAAGTCTACACCACTAAATTTAAATACTCTGGCTGGAGAAACAGACGGGGACCAAGACGTCGGTGGATTGACTATGTAAAGAACACCATCAGAGCCCACGATCTGACCTTTCTGCGAGCTACCCGACTGGCAGCTGACAGACAATAATTTTGTTTCTTTCAATGAGACCCACCTCAACCAGCGGAAGGGAACAAGTAAAAGTAAAAGCAGGCTGGGGACGTCTCGGTCTTCTAAAAATCCGTTATTATTTTCTCTCCCCCTGGAAGCGGATAATCCAAGTCAATTTCTGAGAAGCGTTTAGATTTCGTCAGCTGATATCGCCTCGTTTAATATTATTATTTGGTCTGCCTCACGAGGTTCGAATCTAAGTAGACAAGTGTAGATTTATTTTCAAAGACTTTCTCCAGCGTTTTGTCAATGCAAGGTTACATAATTATGTCGAACACATTCACCATCATTTGAATGAACTAATACATACAATTGAGTGTTTAAGTTTGAAATACAATCATCTAAACAACAGTACCACCGTCAACACCATGACCACCACCAGCACCACCATCATCATACAACAACACCATCAACAACAAAAACGACACCACCGCCACCACCAACAACAACAACAAAAACAGCAAAAACAGTACTTTTTTCAGTCCAATGTCCCATAAAGAAAAGGGAGATATTTATAATACTATTTTCTTGTGATGTTTGTGTCACACTCAGGAAAAAAAGGCAATACTGATACGTCAGCAAAACCAACTCATCTAGCTACTTGAGTTGGTACAGGCAGGCGAAACGAACACATTTATTTGTGTTGCGACGCGATGGAATCAGGCAGTCGTCGAATTTTGGACATATGAAGTTATTTTTTATGATATTAAAGCTCGTATATTTGTTTTTATTTTGATGAAAAAAATACCTATTTATCAGGAAAAGAAGTAGAGATGTTTGAGATTGAAAAGAAGTAGGGGACGTCTGGTGTCAGAGGTAAAATTAGCGAGAGAATGGCGGCAAAAGTTTGGTGACTTCCAGAGGTTAAGAGTACCAGTCATCAATATGTGCTAAAAATTATTCCCTTGGTCATTAGAATACCACACACTGTTTTTAGATAGCAGTACAAACCTCGCTGCAAAATTTCAACGTGTTAAGATTTTGCCCCCCCCCCTTCCCACCGAACGTAGATAAATTATACGGTCTGAAGACGAAACTCGCATCCAGCCCAGACTGGCTATGTCTTCACCACAGACATCTGTCAAGGCGTGACATCTGTCTCTCCATGCACGTTGTCTTTTTTCCTGGCAGACAAAGAACTCAGACCAGTGCATTACCCGCTGCGTGAAGCTGGAAATTGGCCCGGGGTCCTCTGAGTATAAGGCGTTTTAGAGCATGCCAGATTCAGAGGTTTTCCCATTAGTCGGGAGATTCTCAGAATTCTGACAACGTGGAAAAACGGTTGGGAGCAGGCGTTAGGGATACTGCGAAAGGCTCAATGGAGATTGGCAGAAAGTACAATGAGTCTGCTTTGTTGGTGTCGTTGCCTGTTTGTTGCTGGTGGCGGTTGTTGTATGTCGTTGCTGTGGCGGAGGTGGTGATGGATGTTGTTGTTGTATGTTGTTGCTGTATGTTGTTGCTGCGGTGGTGGTGATAGATGTTGTTGTTGCTGTTTGTTGTTGTTGTGGTTGTTTTCTTTTTTTGTGAGAGAGTGGTTGAGAGTCAGAAGATGTAGAGTTTGGTTTCAAATATAAATATTGTCACGACTGGTATATTCGTTACTAAAATGTAGGTAAAATGCCTTCATTTCTAGTGAGGCATAGCGCTCTATGCCGACCACACGATTTTTTTTACGCAACAAGAGAAGTTAAGACGGGATTGGTAAAAGGGTGCATACCATCCTTAAAACAAATTATGGGTTAGTTATAAACTTGCAAAACTGTTTTTGCTTATGAAGGGCGTAATAATAACTATTTATTCACGAATACTTTCACTAAATCCCAGTCTGTTGTCGCTACGCAAATATAACCTCAAAAGTGATCGAACGATAAACAGCTATGATAGGTTAGATTTGGATGCCCTGTACTAAGCTACGTAAAGCAGACGAGATAGATAGAGTGTGGCTATTTTAAATCAAATTTTGAAACTTAACGACTGACGTATGCGGTAGTAAATTACTGTTTAGAAAATTGACATATTGACATAGATTTAGAGATGGAAAAGTGGAAGCTTAAACAAAGCGGTTGATTTAAACTTTCCACATTATTTTGTTATCAATGCTTCTATAAATAGGAGACTGATTTGTACGGCTAATGTCTGTGGTTAATGACACTCAATCATACAATGTGTGTATGTATTATGTGTGTTTGTGTGTGTGATGATTTAAACAAACAAATGTAGACAGATAGATAGATAGATAGATAGATAGATAGATAGATAGATAGATAGATAGATAGATAGATAGATAGATAGATAGAAAGTGGAGCACAAGCAG
>NW_004797360.1:1417379-1418616 GCF_000002075.1 Aplysia californica
GGGGGGGTCACCAAAAATAAGTATAATTATCTGTCTTCAAGTGCCAAAAGTTCACTTGTGCGGCTTAGTTCCCCATACTAACCGATTTGTATCTGTTTTTAACTGATCTGTTTAGGACAAATCTATCGCTGACTGTGTATGGAGTTGGACGACGGAATTTTTGTCTATGGGAAAATGCCTTGATGTAACTGATCTCGGTGATGATTTCAAATTAAATGTACTCTTATGAGCATACATGATAGCCTACTCTTTCTCATTTAGGATACGACAATCGGTATAGTTCTTTTAATAAGAAAATAAAAAATAAATGCAGGTGTTTTACGTGACCAACGACACAACTTAGAGAATATGAGAGGGAGCGTGGTGGAATCAGGCTCTCGTCAATTTTTGGGCATGTAAAGGTATTGGTATCATCTTAAAGCTTGTTCACTTGTCTTTATTTTGATGAAAAATATATCCATTTATCTTGAATACGAGTCGAGATATTTGCGAAAGAAGGAGGTGGGGGTCACTTGTTTTCAGAGGTAAAATTAGTGAGAAAATGGCCGCCAAAGATTAGTCATTTCTTTAGCTTAAGAGTCCATGTTAACTGAAAATTTACATTTTTGTGCCTTTAATCAATGTTTTTCAGAAAAAAATCCGCACAGAAATGAGTTCTTTAATGGACATGAAAGGTGTTCAGCCCAAAAACGAAAATCTGATAAAAATTCAGAAACATGCGGAAAAATGCAAGTTTTTTCACTTTGATTATTTTGACGAGAGCCTGATTCCACCACGCTGCCTCATATATAGAAGACGAGTTTCCGACCCTGCCTGTCAAGACCAAACAGGTCTAAGAGGGAGATCGAGATACTCGATAACATTTTTTGTTCCCATTCGGGAATCAAACTCTGGTGTCCATCATGCTACATACACAGCGATGTGGCTAACCTTTTTTTTTGTCCCTTGTCCATTTCTATGATATTGACGCCATCTGGTTAGTAGAAAAATGTGCGTATGAGAGTGCCCAATAATGTATAACGTACATAAATGTTATAACATATAACTGTTATACATATAGATGTTTAAGATAGTTATAGTAGACGTTTGTGAAGGATCTGAGAGCAATGATAACGATGCCTTTAGAAATGACGGGGATGGCGCTTATGTTTATAATTGGAAGACATGCTTCTTTTATTTGGTTGTTGGCTAACCGCTACACCATAGCCATCGGTGGTAAAACTCTATTTGACCCCCC
>NW_004797360.1:1419977-1421519 GCF_000002075.1 Aplysia californica
GAGAGAGAGAGAGAGAGAGAGAGAGAGAGAGAGAGAGAGAGATAGCAAAAGGAGAGGGGATGTATTGTCGACAAAACTCTACTTATTACAAAAAGCAGTGCTGATTTAGTTCTCTACCTCTTATGAGCAGCCAAATATTAATAATTATCCCTTCCATCTTTCCATTCGAAACCCATTCCCCACTCACCTTCAACAGACACGAACGCTATCTTTCCACAAAAATCATTTTTCTAAGAAACACATTAATGACAATCTCAGACTCGTCCTCACAAGGAAACTAAGCAAATATTCACCGTTATTATACCAACAGTCCCTGGCAAGAGAAGTGAGAACAATTCATAAATGGATATCCCGCCTTTTCGCACTGTGACCCAGAAGCAGGACAAAAGAATAATGCTCGCTCTTTGTGTTGTTTTCTTTCGTTTACGATAGGCTGGACGTCATACCGGCACACATACTTCATTAACAGAGCCTTGTCCTTGGTCAGTTGCCTAAAGCAAAGAAAGGTAAAGATCTATATTATACTTGAATGACCCATTCTTTAACTCTTTCGGACGAGCAATCTGGTTGTTCGACAACGCTTGAAGACCAGCTGTGTTTGGGGCAGTACTTCATTATTCAAACAGATTGAAAAAAAACAACCGTTTTTTTTACCTGAGATTTCAAAAGGTAAGCACCAACGTGCATGATATGATATATTATACAATTTTGTGTTCCTGATTTGTGTACGATGATTTGGAAGGCTCCAAAACATTGCATTTGGTCTGCTGCTGATCTGACATATCATGTGTTCGTAACTTCCTTAAAGAGTTAACATCATCACCGCTTGTCCATTTTATTAACCCTTAAGTGTCGAATGTGCCATTCCTGGCACGTTGAAATGAGACGTTGATATCAGAAATAGTATAAATAGTATGCCTTGATAGACCATAATCAATTCTTCTCTCTCAGACCTTGCCTTCCAGAAACAGTCCCATTACAAATCTTTCTAAAATAAGAAAGAAGTCTATCCAATTAGTATCTTTCAATGAGTTATTTCAATTTTTTAATTTATTTATTGATTTTTTAAAAATACATTTTTTGGGGGGTGGTAACAATCTAATCAAGCTCAGATTCTAAAGTGTTAAGGAAAACATATTATGGCTTTGTTTAAATTTCTTAAATGAACAGTTGTGTCATGAGACGAAGGAATCAGGCACTCGTCAGTTTTGGGGCATATGGTATCATATTAAAGCTTGTTTATTTGTCTTTTTTAAAATAAAAAGATACCATCTATCTTAGCTAGAATTCGAGATATTTGTGATTGAAGAAGGTGGGGGTTGCTTGTTGTCAGAGGTCAAATTAGCGATACAATGGCTGCCCACATCTTTCAATCGCAAATATCTCGATTTCTACTCAAGATAGATGGATATTTTTTCTTTGATAGCAAGACAAAAGAACAAACTTTAAGATAGTACCAATGACTTCACACGCCCTAAAACTGACGAGCCCCTGATCGCTGATTACACAGTGTCTTGACACATGCACAATTATTATTAATTT
>NW_004797360.1:1421689-1423581 GCF_000002075.1 Aplysia californica
GCCCAGGGTTGACTTTGGGTGAGTCTGGGCCGCATCAATTTATTTCACAAACACATCCGCCAATGATATAGTTATTTTAAATAGTACTGATTTGAAATCTCGTTAATTAAGACGTGTCAACAAACACCACCGAAAGCTGTCACAAGGATGGGCTGTGGTTACCCGTAGAAAGTTTAGAAAACCAAAATAATCCACGACAACACCTCGGTAGAAACAAGTGTGTATGAGCAAAACATGAGGCGCGCGTCAACAAAATTCTAGACTTTGATGTCAAGTAGGGGCCGCGAAGTATTGTCCTGCAAGCCTCAATTACTAGCCCGTGGACCGTGAGATTTGAGACCCCTGGTTTACAGCAATTAGCAACATCTTTTCCCCATGAATTACCCAAGCACATACGATATGATACTCGATGGCATAGCAGTGAGACTCCAAATTACTGTAGAGGAGAAATTAAGGTTCATTCTCAAAATGTCTGTGCCAAGGTTTCCATAATTTGAAGATAATTTTCGTAAATGCAAAGATAGACACACGTCATATTTGCCACAGAATGTCTTTTGTTGTAGCTAGTGAAAGGTGGAGGAGAGAAATGTGGAAATTGAATTACAGGAATTATCTCTTTTGAAACGAAGACTTGGTTACAAAATAATTAGGTCAGATGACAACTCTCCAGGGGTCAGATATAGCCCGCGGTCTGAAAGTTGCCTACTCATAGTTGAATATAGGATGGCCTCTTCTCCACTGAGACTGTCTCATGTTTGTATGAAATGAGTAAGGCCAAAAAAATGGGATAGTACTTTGCTAGATGGATTTTTTCCACAACTGGAAGCAATCCAAGACACAAACTCTATACTTTGTTTTATACTCAACCTTTAACTCAATGTGAAAGGCGGAAAGTGTTTGTTCGTGGCCGATACCCTGGTGCAGGGTTAGAAAGGCAATGCTGATTTAGCTCAATGTGGATGTGTATTCTAGGTATTCAAAAAGGCAAAAAGGTGCACTGCTTTGGGTGTTTGAAAACCCCCCACAATTTTCTTATTCGTACAACTTTTTCAGTTCTGTTTTCTGCATTGTAAACTTTAAAAAAAAACAGGGTACAATTAGGCATACCATAAACATTCAAATTCTGTTTTCTTATTTATGTACAATAGTTTTAAATGTCCCATTATATCGCCTTGGGTCTGCTGTTGATAGGACAAAATGTTGTGTATGATGCGTCTTTAAAGAGTTAAGCTTTTCTAGTCTTGGAGGTGTGACGAGATCCCACAGAATAATACTCTGGAAATATCAAGGAAAATCCATTCATATTTTACTACAAATCCCTGAAACTCCAAAATGCGTTTTTGTGCCGGAAATCACGAAACTGCCCAACTATTCAAATTGCACTTGATGCTTCTCTTCTCTCGTCTTTCTCGTTCTAGCATCCGGGCAATTTAGCTAAAAGTGATAGTATTGATCGAGCTTGAGACGGCAAGGATTGTCCAACTGGTTCTTTTTTGCTCTGTGCAGATCCACGGTGGAAACCTTTGATACTCTTGCCGTCCGCACGTTGCTTCATCCGAGAGGTGGATTTAGTCAACGTTGGAGAGCCCATCTATCCGAGTATTGACTTTAACAGCAAACCACCCAACTCTCCCCTTTCCACCAAAGAAAAAAAGAAATGGAAATCCTTTCTTTTAAAGCCAGAGCCTCTCAACAGGTGTACGCGGGTTTCTTTTAGATTCTAACAATAATGATGATATTATTGTATGGTTTTTGACATTGTAATGATATTGTTTGTTTCCTGGCCCTTCATACTACGATTTTTCCAGCTCTTGTGTGTGTGTGTGTGTATGTGTGTGTGTGTATGTGTGTTTGAGTGTGTGTGTGTGTGTGTGTGTGTGTGTGTGTGTGTG
>NW_004797360.1:1423922-1425920 GCF_000002075.1 Aplysia californica
ATATATAAATTTATATATGTGTCACTATTCAGTGGAATCTGGTCCTCGTTAATTTTTGGGCGTATGGAGTTATTGGTAGCACGACACATAGTGTCAATTTGTTTTGCTTGTAATAAAAAAAAACCCCGGTCTATCTGGATTCGAAGTCAAGAATTTGCTACTGAAGGACGTATGGTCGTCTGGTGTTAGAGGTAGAATTAACGAAAATTATAGCCACCAAAGTTTGGTGACTTCTGGAGCTTCAGCGCCTTTGGAAACTGCAAAACTATAATATGCTGTTGTTTCTTTGGTCAACGCTGTCCAGTAAACTTTCAGCTGCAATGTGTTTATAAACGAAAACAATAAGTACAAAAAAACAGGAAAAAAAACGGAGAGACTGATAAAAATTACCAAATGGGCGGGGGAAAAATAACGGTTTCTTCGACTTCAATATTTTAACGAACGTCCGACTACACAGCAATGCAACACGTTTGTGTCAATTTAAATTAATTTAGAATCAGTTTGTTCAAAAGATCTTTTACTGGTTATCTGGACTCTTCTATGTGTTTTTCTCTATTGGTTTTAATGCTTTAAAAAAAAACAAAAATGTGATTTGAACCTCTAACTAGTGAAGAAGTGTTTATCTCCTGTTGTACCAAAATCATGTTTGTGGAGAGCGATAAAAATTTTGAAAAAATAGACTTTGCGAACGCGGATATAGCTTAATATGACTCTTTAGCTAGTTCTGTTATACTTTAATGAGGACATGTTAAAAAAGGACCAAAAAGGACCAAAAAGGACCAAAAAGGACCAAAAAGGACCAGTTGATTTTGAAGTTAAAGGGGTCATCAAGACAGTTAATGAATATTATCTTCTATTGGCCTACAAATGATGGTTTGAATCGCCATCCTATTCCGTCCCTAAATGGCCAGATACCTATTAAAATCATAGTATCGTACACTTTTTTTTCAACCCCTTTATACTTCGGGAAGAAATCACAACATTATTATTGTGGAGAGACTCTCTGTAAGAAATCAATGGAAACCTCGAGGGAAGCTGAGCGCACTGTCAAAGCAGCCATCCCCACCTTTTTAATTAAATACTGATGATAACGACTTCTGCGTGCTCCACCTTGGCATCTGGTTGTTTTCGTGTGGAAATTATTTTTAGCAAAGCAGAATATTTTAGCTAAAGATTGACGATAGAAATAACGAGGCTGTTTATGAAACAGCACGTTAACGAAACTTATAACATTGCTAGTTCCATTAACGGGATTTGATTACATTAACCTCAATGCGTCATTAGCGTGTTTTTCTTTTTTTTCTTTTCTTTCACATTTACAGAATAACAATTGGAATAAAAGGTGGAGTCATTTTTTAAACAGCTGATTGTTAAATTTCCCACGAAGTTCAAGACTTCAACTGTTGTGCAAATACTCGTACTAGCCAATAAAAAAAAAATAGAATCCATACAATACGTGTAGGCCTTTTTGTCCATAAGTATATTTTAACTGGTGATACGTAACATACTATCAAAATTACAAACAGCACGCAACCAAGGAACAAATCACATACTCATTTTTAACTGGGCCAGATGGAGTCAATTTATAGACTAGGAGACGACCAACCCCCCCCCCCCTCCCCCTTAAAAACACCAAAAAATCAACAACAACAATAAAAACAACAACAACAAAAAACAAACAAAAAACGAAAAAAAAGAACCAACAACCAAAAACAACCGAAAACAAAAACAAACCAAACAAACAACAACATTTTAAAGAGGTGGATAAGGTGAGTGTGAAGAAAAAGTGAGTAGATCTACTCTTGATTTAAGACAAAATCGCAAGGCGTAGGTGTGTTTGAGGGAAACTCTCTCTTTCTATCTCCCTCTCTCTCTCTCTCTCTCTCTCTCTCTCTCTCTCTCTCTCTCTCGTTCTTTCTGTCTCTCTCTCTCTCTCTCTCTGTCTTTCTCTATCTGTCTCAGTCTCGCCTCTCTCTCTCTCTCTCTCTCTCTCTCTCT
>NW_004797360.1:1426020-1427680 GCF_000002075.1 Aplysia californica
GGGGAGTGGAGAGAAGAGGAGTTTTCGTGGTCATTAGTATTTTCTAGAAGTGGTACAAACAGCCCACGTATGCTTTCGTGGTATTTTTTCTTTGTCGTTATTTTTGTTTATAAAATATATCGATTAATAGATTGATTGGTTGAGTCGACTTCTTCCGGTTCGTTTTCGAACACTTTGTTCTTTTAGCTGGGGAATATTACGTCATATGGTCTGTTTTTGCCTGTACTCTAGAATGCATCTACAAGGATCTGCAATCAAAAGATCGATACAGCTTCCAATGTCATTATGATCTGGCCGTACGTAAAAATGTATGCACAATAGAATTGCATACTTTGGGGAAAGCCATTGGGATAAGAGGTTTCTGGGTATGTAAAAGAAGTTGAATAATCTATTATTTATTAATATATCGACCCGAACCGAATGAGGCCGAAGTTTAATGGAGGAATTGGAAAAATGCCAGGAAAACAAAATTTGTTATTTTGACTGATCGTAGGTTCCAGGAAGACTCTTAAGTCTGCATAAGCTGGGTATGTGTTATGCTTCTATACCAGGACCCCCCCCCCCCCCCCCCCCCCCCCTCCCCACTCACCAACCGACGCGTAAAGGGATAAGGAATGGGACCACTTCCCCACCCCCGCCCAATTTCCCTGACGTGTGAGTCTGTGGGTGTCTGTTTATGTGTGCTTGTGTATCTATGTGTGCGGCTGTATGCGTGTGTTTGTGTTTATTTAAACATTAAGTGTGTGTGTGTGTTTGTGTGCGTGCGTGTGTGTGTATGTGTGTCTCTATATGTGTGTTTATATGTTGAATTGTGTGTATGTGTGTGTGTGTGCATGTGTGTGCATGCGTGCGTGCGTGTGTGTGTGCGTGTGTGCTAGTACGTATGGTGGTTACCTGTTGGTGCGAGCAAACGAAATCCTGTCCGAACCAGTTAGCTTAAAATTATATTAATGCGCAGAAGGTGATTTTGAAGCCTTCCCTGTGTTCATATGCCTTTGAAATAAAAGCCAGCGCAGGGTAATGTATGCTTTTCGAGTAAATTATGCCATATGGTTAATGGACTTTTTAAGATGTTTGTTTGCCTTTCACTTTAAAAAAATGGTTTGTAGTGGTGGTTTGGGAGGGGTTTGTGTGGGGTGGGGTGGGAGAGGGGTGAGGTAGCAAAGGGAGGATTTTGTTTTTCCGTTTTCTGGGTATTATGGGGGAATTTTTTTAAATTTGTTTTGGTTTCTTGGTGGAAAGGGCTTTCGACTCTCTTCGACAACAAGCATAATACAACTATATATCAAGTAGCAGAAAAAAATAGTTTAAAAATGAAGAAACACGATAGTATCAGAAAATTGCATCTGAGGACCAACTGACAGCCTGCATTGCATAATGAGCTTGCTCTGTTTTTGCCTGAACAACGTCGCTGCAGTGTACAATTTTACGTGTTTTAATAAAGTCCCTTTATTCACATTCAGTACAATCAGTAAAGAAGTGTGTCCGCTAGCGTGAAAGGCCTGGCGTCAGTGGCTCATGTTGAAGTAGATTGTGTCTTTATTTAGCCCCTGTCTATCTTTCTCTCTATCTCTCTGTGTCCCCTCCCCCCCCTCTCTCTCTCTCTTTTTCCTCTCTCACTTTCTATTTCTCTCTCCCTCTCTCCCTTCCTCCCTCCCTC
>NW_004797360.1:1430065-1432909 GCF_000002075.1 Aplysia californica
GGGGGGGCGAAGGTTCAATTGTTTATTTATTTGTTAATTTGTTTGTTCATTTGTTTGGATGGTTGGTTGGCTAGTTGGCTGGTTGGTTCGTTAGTTGGTTGGTTGGTCGATTGGTTGCTTTCTTGCTAGCTCACTCGGCTGCTTGTTTGATAGGCTGGTTGGTTGATTGGTTGGTTGATTGGTTTGTTTGTTGTAGGTTGTTTTGGATTTGTTCGGTTGTTTTTTTTTTGTTTTTTTTAGGGGGGAGGGGTGATTGCAGGGGGGAGTACGCCGTCGACAGAAGATCTTCCTATAAGATGGCGCTTGAAAGAGAAATTATTGACAGCAGAAGTGCAACTATGACGCGTTAGCTTAAGCTCTGAAACTTTGCTTAGTATAAAAAAAAACCCTAACCAAAACAGAGATTATTATTTTCCACTCTTGATATAGGCGCAAACGTATAGGGGAATAATTGGGTTACACGTCAGGTTGTCTCCGTGAGCTCGTGTTATCAACCATATACCTACCGTTAGCTCTGTTTGTATTACCGTATGCTTGGACTGCTGTGCGGATGAACCTGGTGCAAATCTTAAAAGAGACTTTCTTTCTGAAATGGGCGTTAACTCTAAGTCAGTGGATTGCCTCTTGAATACCTTTGCAAAGTTCAAAGGGGCCTTAAACACATACTGCACCAAACCACTGATGATTCAATTGGACTAGAGCCTCGATTGGTACGTATTCTTGAAAACATGAATCTAAACCATTACTGTTTTTGGAGGTTTCAGGCATGTAAACTGCGCCGAAAAGGAAGGAGATGAACAAAAGTCATCTTCTTTCTTACAAAAATTAGTTGTTCCCTCGCTTTTAACTTTTATAACTAAAGCTAATTTGCCAAAAAAGCTGGTTTAAAAAAACAAGTTATCTTCTCACTTACATTTAATAGCGCATCGTAATAAAGACGTAACTGCTAGAAGGGGGGATTATCATCCCCCTTTTTTGTCAGCCGTTCCCATTCTCTTTGGGAAACTTAAATTGCCCCCCTCCCCCTCCTCCAGTCTTGCATTTCATTGAGACTTTTGGGTTTGCGTTTTAGTCTGACTTGCCAATCTCGCGAACATGCCGCTGTATATGGCATAACACGGTGAAGCCAGTCGCTCGTCAATTTTTAGACATATTATGGAGTCATGTGTATCTTCGTACAGCCTTGCCTTTGATAAAAAATACCCATCTTTATTTGGAGCCGAGATGTTTTCAAATAAATGAAATGGGGCGCCTCTTGTCAGAGGTAAAATTAGCGTGAAAATGGCCGCCAAAGTTTTTGTGACTTCCAAAAGCTTGGGTATTTGTGGAAATTACAAAATTACGGGGTTGTGTGTCTTGATCAAGGTTCATCTGTAAAATTTACAAAGAAATGTATTGTTTTAAATGGCCATAAACGTTGTTAACCGCCTCCCCCCTCAAAAAAAAGTTTAAAAACTACCCAAACTGAAGAGAAAATATCGGTTTCTTTGATTTCATTATTTTGACGAGAGGCAGCTTTCACTAAAATGCCATGCATTTTGGAGACCAATAGGATAATCATCTGGTGCTTTGAAATGAAAAGTAAATTTGAAAAAGGGGGATGGGCGCCTTGCTTTTTTTAGATGCCAGGAACGAAGAATAAAGTTTGAAAGGAAGCTCTTTGACAACCACACCAAAAAAGTGACATGAAGACTTGTTGCTAGTGAGTTGGAATAAGAAGAAAAAATGTGTGGTATAAATTTAACGTCACAGGAATATCCATCCATGTATTTGTCTGTATCTGAGGAATAACGTGCTCAAAAGCAAAGAAAGGATTATATGCAATGCCGCTGTCCTTTTTTCTTGTTTTATTCTATGTGTGTGTGTGTGTGTGTGTGTGTGTGTGTGTGTGTGTGTGTGTGTGTGTGTGTGTGTGTGTGTGTGTGTGTGTGTGTTTGTGCGTTCTTTATATAATCAATTTTGTTTTTAAACGTACAATTACTGAAGCTCTGTTTACGTTTTTCTTTTTGTTAATGTTGTTGTTGTTGTTGTTATTGTTGTTATTGCAGTTTTCTTTCTCCTAACTTTGTTTGCCTTTGCTCAGTGTCTTCATGATCTAAATTGTGGACATTCTGTCTAATTTCATTAGATCTTTTCATATTTGTATATTATACTGATTATGTTTTTGTTTCCTGTTTATCTTTGTTTTCTTCCCTGTCTTTTTATATTTATTTTATTGACTCTGGCAGACAAGGTAGAAGCCAGCCACCTGCCTCTTAAATCCGTGACAGTTAAGTTTCAACTCAGTTACTATCGCGATTGCTTCTTATCCCTGGAACATTAAATTCTTTGCCAATGAACTTTGCACGTATTTCTTTAATCTGACATCTGAGACTTGTCGTAACGACAAATCAATTATTGGTTTATCTCTTTAAAAAAAAAAAAAGAAAGGTTTTTGTGTCGAGCTCATTTGTCCGCTTTGACACACTCTACTCTCTATTTATAGACGCAAGGGCAAGTTGTTAATTTACGAAAGTTTACTTCAAGCGGTCAGTTTGGAATAAAACGGTTTTAGTGAAGACGAAGTTCTCGGTAAACGGCTTGTTTCTTCTTAACCAGTTCAGTAATTCATGCACGGTCTTAATTCCATCGTCTAGACAGTGGACTTCAGACCTCGTGGTAAAGTCACCAAAGACCAGGTGTTGCATAATAATTAATCACTCACGTTTTGACTTCAAGGAGAAGAAAAAGGAGATAGAAGAAAAAGAGGGAGTAATAGTAGTAGTAGTAGAAGAAGTAATGGAAGAAGAAGAAGAAGAAAAAGAAGAAGAAGAAGAAGGAGAAGAAGAAGAAGAAGAAGAAGAA
>NW_004797360.1:1435066-1437282 GCF_000002075.1 Aplysia californica
CACACACACACACAGACACACACACACACTGACACACACAGGGACACACACACAACAAACGGGTACACACAGACACACACACCGACCCATGTTATACAGTCAGACACACACACACACATACCGACACATATACACACAAAAACAAAAAACACAAACGCCGACAAACAAATACACACACACACACACACACACACACACAAACACACACACACACACACAAACACACATACACACAAACACACACACACACATAGACACACACACACATACAAAAACTAACTCATGCATACACACACACTCTGTTACAAACTCTCTCTTCCAAACACACACACACACACACACACACACACACACACACACACACACATACACCTACATAATACACTCACAGACAGACAAACAGACACATACATTATGATGCACATAAACAATAATTGTTAGCAATAAGAAAGAGAAGCAGGATACAAACCTTCAAAAACAAACCATGCAAACACAGAAAAAATAAATAATCGCTAGACTGCCCCAAAAAACAAATAAAAAGGAAATGAAAAGAAAAGTAGGACAATCGGATTTTACAAAATTAAATGTGTCAGCAGTTTAGGAAGTCAACAGATTTAACTACGGAAGTAACGGTGTAACCTAAACCATTTCTACAGATACAGACATCAATCAATACTTTGAATGGCTAACCAAGAAAACAAATGAACCCCCCCCCCCAAAAAAAAAAAAAACACAACAAAACAACAACAACAAAACAACAACAACAAAGCAAACAAAAACAAACCCAAACAAACAAACAAAAAACAACAACAATAAGTCAAACAATACAAAACTGTAGAAAATTAAATAGAAAAGTTTGCTTTAAGCGAGAATGTATACCGATTTGTTTTCATACAATATTTACCCAGTACACCTGCATATCTAAAACAATGATCAAATCCAGTTAGAGATCTGAACACTAACAATGCTCAAAATGCTGGGTTCTTATGGTGTTAGAATTTTTTTAAATCCCGAAGGCCAAGTAGTCAGGTCCATAGTGAAGGAACGTGGCTCAGAGAAAAAGAAAAAAAAAATGTTTTTACCCGATCCGTACGTCGTGTTTTACAATCGTATCCATACGACGTGGGGAACTCTGTGCCACCCCTTTCCAAT
The DNA here is from genome assembly GCF_000002075.1 of Aplysia californica. Lineage (NCBI taxonomy): Eukaryota > Metazoa > Mollusca > Gastropoda > Aplysiida > Aplysiidae > Aplysia > Aplysia californica. Next base: position 1,436,219 of record NW_004797360.1, read on the forward strand.
GCGGAAATGTATTCGTTAATACGATCCGTTCGCTTTGCATAGCAGTCTGTCAAAATGATTTTTAGAGAAATACAGTGAACGTTTTAAAGAGATCTTTGTAAAAGACGCATTCTAAAATGTGAAGAATACAACCCCGGGGGTACAAAACGACCCCAGGGCGTACGGATAGGGTTAAAAAAGAATTCGTGTGTAGGCCTGCTGGGTGAAACAAGTCAAGTAGATCTAAGTTCCTGGAGGCTAACAAAGTTCATTTTTACTACGGCGTCTGTGAACTGGAATCACGAACTAGTTGGGAGACACGACAGGTGTACAATAATAATAAATTATCGCAACTACAGCAACATGGCAGACCTGACAATCCGGGTCAGACTGGAGTTGAGGGGTGACCCGAATAACACTGGTAATATATTATTGTTACAGTTTTGTTCGCTTGCATTTTCTTGTCCAGTATCTATAACTTTTTGGGTGGGTGGTCCCAATTCTTTGTTGGGTTTTTTTCCTGTAAACTATTGACCTAGATTTGTCGTTGTGATATTTTATTAAATGTATTTTCTTTCCTTTTTAGAGAGACGGGAAGGAAGTGAAAACTAAAACTTTAACACATCTAAGGGACCTTTTCAAAGTCTATAACTATTCTATTTTATTGCTGCTTACATTATTGTCATAGGATGACAATGTTGGCCCCATCTGAAAATAGAGAAGGATAAAATTCAATTATCTTAGACATGAGATTAGGATGAAAACTAAGAGCTTCAAAAGAATTAAACCTGCATTCAAGCTTGATAAAACAGATGTTAAGTCTGGGTAATCTAAGAGACGAAGTAGTAAAAAAAACCTCATAAAAAAACCCAAACAACAACAAAAAACCCCTAGAAACAACAAAACAACCCCCCCCCCCTCCCCAAAAAAAATAAAATCCTAAACAACCAAAAACACTAATGTCCATTAAAAAACCACACACAATCCCTCCATTGATACAATTGATATTATTTTTGTGAGGTCGATTTTCCAAGGGTTGATAGGTATACCAAAGATTCAAATGGCTACATTAAAAAAACCCACAA
>NW_004797360.1:1437488-1439231 GCF_000002075.1 Aplysia californica
TTTCGTGGTTTTTTGGCACGGCTACTCTTCTCATTCAATAGGTCCCCAGTTCGAAACCTGACAGCGATGGGAATGTTCTTCTCCAAAACTTTCTCATTTCACCCTCCTTTCCTGCTCTCTAACCATGTTCTGTCCTTTGCTTTCATCTCCGCTTTTTGCACCAAACTGAAAATGCTTATTAATGTGTCCCGTGGGCTCATATAACCTTATGCAGTTGAATCCTTTAGATGGCCACCGTGAAAGTGAAATCGTGTTGTGAGTTGCGGCTTAATATGATATTCATCTGGATAACAAAGTCCTTTTCTTTAGGTCCAAAACGAAATGCCACCAGATCACTTGGCTTAACCCTTTCTTCTGGCATCGTCTTGAAATGGCTTTCATCTCCACTTTTTGCACCCTCCCCCTCAACTATACCACTTCCTCTGGGCTCCTGACTCTTCCTGCAGCCTTTCTATTACTACTCCTTGGTTCCTCCTTATTGCTGTCTTTCCATCACACCCCTGGTCTTATGGACTGTAAGATTTAACACTTGGCCTTCTCGGACAAGGGCGTAGAAACCTCAGAAGTACCGCGTGCAAGTTGCGCACGTTAAAGATCCCTTGGAGTTCCTAAAATTGAAAGGAGTAGACTTCGGCCGCCATCCAGGTAAAATTCAAAATTAATTCTTACCAAACTGAAAATGCTTATTAATGTGTCCCGTGGGCTCATATAACCTTATGCAGTTGCGAGCTCCGTGAAACAGCTTCCAAATAAGAAAGAAAAAAAATGTGTAAGATCTACAGTGAGTGGTTTGTTGGTGCTCTGGAGTGGTTTGCTTCTTCTTTTCTATCAAACATATATCGTCTTTATCTCTAATCCTTATTTTTTGTGTTTGTTACGCTCTTGTAACACATCTAATCTTCGGCACTTATATGACCTTATTGTGTTGCAAGTGCCGTAAAACTCTTACTAAAACCAAACTGTAAAAACTGCTGACACTGACGTCTTTGGTGAAGAGGAAGGCGCTTGCTTCATCCTCGCACTCACAAAGACATGATTTCCGTTTTGCGTGTTTTCATCGAGTATCTCGGTCTGTCTGCTTGGATGTTGTATCTCTGGTCGGGGCTGACTAGTAGAGTCGAAGCAGGCTGTTTCTTAAAAAATGATAATAATATAAGCTGTGTCAAGGTGTGTGTGTGTGTGTGTGTGTGTGTGTGTGTGTGTGTGTGTGTGTGTGTGTGCATGTGTGCGTGTGTGTGCGTGAGGGGGGGGGTGTAGATTATGTACTGACCAAAACAGTGCGTGAGATGCCATCTCAGTAACAAACATGGGTTTCTTTCTCTGAGCGTGTATGGGTGTGAGTGTGTTTATTTGTTTGTTTGCGTGTATATGTGTGTGTGTGTTTGTTTGTTAGTGTATTTGTTTGTGTGTGTGTGGGTGTGTGTGTTTGAGACAGGCAGACAGACAGACAGACAAAGACATTTACTGACTAAGAAACAGACAGACAGAGAGACAGCCAGACATAGAAGACAAACAGATGGACAACAGAAAGACAGACAGATAGACAGACAGACAGACAGTAAGACAGCCAGACAAAATGTCAGACAGACAGACAGTCAGAAAAACACACAGTCAGACAGACAGACAGACAGTCACACAGACAGATAAACAGTCAGAGAGACAGACAGACAGAAAGACAGACAGACAGACGGACGGACAGACAGACAGACAGACAGACAGACAGACAGACAGTCAGAGAGACAG
>NW_004797360.1:1439341-1441098 GCF_000002075.1 Aplysia californica
AGACAGACAGACAGACAGACAGACAGACAGACAGACAGACAGACAGACAGACAGAGCATTAATAAACTGGGTGCAAAGTGGGAATTCACTTGGTGACATTGGTTGACTGGGAGATTTTTGCAGACGGGCTTGTGTACCTATCTCTTTGACAGCTTGCTGCTGACTTGCAGACAATTACTCGGTCAAAGAACTCAAAACGTAATCAGTTTACTTCCAGTCCCTGAGACAGACGAACTTCACTCAGATGTGGAGGGATCAGCAGCACTTTCATCAGAAGGCTTTGTTTTAACCCTTCCTTATCACTGTCGTGTAGACGTATGGACTCACTTTTACGCTCTCAGACTGGTTCACTACCATTAGATTGGTTTCTTTTTCTACTGGTTTATAGTGAACGGTGGCCTCGGTAGCCTAGTTATTGCGGGTTCGGCGTTCGAGCCTCAGCTCAGTCTGTTGTTGTGTCTTTGGGAAAGGCACTCCTTTCGGAGATGGACGTTACCCTTGGAGGTCCCGCCTCTTAATTAACCTAATAGTGTTGATAGGGTCGTTAAACCTGTACCATTTCACCATTCATTTGTTATTATAGTGGACGTTTTAGAAAAATATTTTCAATTTGTGCAGCTGCATATTTCTTGTGTAATTGAAAAAATGCATTTTACACAATTGTCCCATTTGGCTCGGTCCTTCAGGAGATGGACGTTAAACTTCGAAGCCCCATCTCTTAGATAACCTAATAGTTTTGATACGAGCCTTGAATCCGTACCAGTTCACCATTTTTTAAAAATAGGGGATATTCTGGAAACTGTATTTGCTACCTGTGCAGTTGCTTATTTCTTAGTAAGGGAAAAATATCATGGCTTTGTTCACATATCTCTTGAATGAACATTATTTGTGTCACCACAGGATAAAATCAAGCGCTCGTCAATGTTTGGGCATGTGGAATTTTTGATATCATTTTATAACTTTTTCGTCTGTCTTGCTTTTGATGAAAAAAATACCCATCTATCTTGAATAAAAGTTGGGATATTTACGTTCGAAGGACGTGGGGGTCACTGGTTTCAGAAGTAAAATTAGAAAGAAAATGGCCGCCAACGTTTGGTAACTTCAACGCACGGCTTGAGTCCTTGGAAACTGAAAATTTTAAAACTCAACGATATTCAGTAAAAAACACACAAAAATATGTTTTAAAAATGGACATACAATGTGTTGAGTAAAAAAAAAATGTTCGACGAAAATTGACAAACTGGCAGAAACATGTCTTTTTCTTTGATTTTATTATTTTGACGAGCGCCTGATTTCACCATGATGCCTCAAATATCATGTCTTTGTTTACATTTCTCATGAGCAAACATCATTTACGTCACGTCACGACAGAGTAGAATCGGGCGCTCGTCATTATTTGCATGTTTGGATTTATTGGTATAATCTTAAAGCTTGCTTATTTTTCTCACTTTTGATAGAAAACATATCTGTCTACATTGAATAGAAGTAGAAATATTTACGATTGAATTAGGTTGGGCTCGCCTGGTATCCAAAAAGTAATTAGTGAGAAAATGGCCTCCAAAGTTTGGTGTTTCCGAAGCACGAGTCCCCTAAGAAACAGGAAAGTTATGCCTTCTTTGCCTTTGATTGACGTTTTTTTTTTAGTGAAACCCACTCAGAAATGTGTGGGTTTTTTTTGTTTTTTTTGTTTTTGTAAAGTGTTTTACGGCGCTCGCAACTGCATAGGTCATATGAGCGCGCGGGACACACCTAATATT
>NW_004797360.1:1443268-1444861 GCF_000002075.1 Aplysia californica
GTGTGTGTGTGTGTGTTTGTGTGTGTGTGTATGAGTGAGCATTTGTGTGTGTATGTGTCTTTCTTTGCGAATTTGTACTGCTAAAGGCCTTTGAAATAAAACTTCTGAGTCAGCTAAAAATCTTCCCGTGTCACATCACGTAGAGTTTTCCCAGTATATTAAAGACCATTTTTAAAACGCCTGGTGTTATTGAGAGCCCATAGAACAAAATCGACAGTGCACTTCATTCCCCTCAACCGATCCTTAATCCCATCTCTCTCTCTCTCTCTCTCTCTCTCTCTCTCTCTCTCTCTCTCTCTCTCTCTCCTCCCTCTATCCCTCTTCTCTTCAATGGTGTCTATCCTATGAGCCGTTGCTATTAAACGCTCTAGCTGACAATTTTATCAGTGTCATTTTTTTTCTTTATTTTAATGATCTTTCTTTCTTTCTTTCTTTCTTTCTTTCTTTCTTTCTTTCTTTCTTTCTTTCTTTCTGACGTACTTTCTGTCTTTATTTATTTTTGGGGTGGGGTTTTTTTATAATTCAAATATGGACAACGGATTAAGTGGAACGGATAACATTCGAACCCTCTGCTTCAAGCCCAAAACTTTCGGAGGGTTCAAACAAAGTGGGCCCCAAAATGTCCTCCAAATAAATCATCATGTCTAGACACAAGGCCCCACACACCCTTATCCCACCCTTTTCACATCACGGACTTTTTTGGCCCCCTGTTTTTACATATCATCACCACTTTTCTGACTCCTGTAAATCTCACTTAGGCCGTATTTTCGTGAAAGGTCATGTGTGTCTGCACGACTGGTAAAATATAATAATATGACGGTCGCGTTCACTTTGTCCAAGGCCTAGTTGCTTCATGACCCTTTGCCAAGCAATAATTTGTCCTTATAGGAAAGTCACGAGTATACCTTGAGTGAGAAAACAGGTCACTGAGAGACCCAGGAAAAATTGCCAAGTTGTCCCAAAGCTGTTCAAATTTTAATGTTCTAGACCCAAAAGCCATAACTCTTTAGGAGAGACAGAAAACGGTTTATGCATATTATTCTTTTCCCTTTTCCAACATTTAGAATGTGAATCCCCCCCCCCAAAAAAAAAGCAAAGCTTATAAACAGGCTTTAAGATTTTATATCAATATCTCTATTTTTTGGCCTAAAATTGACGAGCACCTGATTCCACCGCGTCGCGACACATTAAGAAAGTGAGTCTCAATCAAGTTAACTTTATAAACGCGCAATTAGCTCTATAGATTTCATGCGGTACTGCAATACACATACTGGTTCGAATTTCCAACTATACGTTCTCGAACTTAGATTGCTTGCGGCTCTCCAACCACTTGGAATGGTCAAATCGGAAATGGACGTTAAACTCGAAGGTCCTCCCTTCTCTTGAATTACCTTACAACTGGCAGTGGTGAAATGAGCGTAAAACCTAAACTACTGCTGACCGGTAGACACAGTTTTCATTCTACTCTTCTCTTTTACAACTGCGTTGGTCTGTGTTTATGCAAACACATAAATTTAAACACACACACACACACACACACACACACATACACACACACACATACACACACGCACACACACACACACACACACA
>NW_004797360.1:1447262-1449581 GCF_000002075.1 Aplysia californica
GGGGATAAATATTTCATTGCAGCTAAAGTTAAGGGCATCTTTTCGGCTTTCGGTACAGTACGAGTTGCACAAAGCTAAATACTTTCACCATTTTTTCCTTGGAAAAATAATAACATAATTTTGACATTCCCATCCTGTTCTTGAAGGGACTGAAAAGTGTCTTTTTCCTGGAAAACATCACAACGGCCTAAATGTAGCCGCACAGACTGTGGAAACCCCGAAAGGAGGCCTCTCATGGTCAAGAGGTTAGGGTGTTCGCCTCTCATTCAATAGGTCCCCGGTTGGAATCCAAACGTTTCTCCTTTTTAACCCCATTTCCTGCTCTCTAACAATGTTTTTTCGTCTGGTTTCGTCTCCACTTTCTGCCCCTACCCCATCACCCCCTTTGCCCTATCCTCTAGGCTCTGCAGCCTTTCTACTGATACTCCTTGGCTAATTCTTACTGCTGTCTTTCAGTCACACCCCTGATCTTATGGTAAATAAGAGCTAACACTTAGCCTTTTGGGATACAGGCGAAACATCTAGAAGGTTCCGTGTGCAAGTTGCGCACTTTAATGATTACTTGGTGTTCCAAAATCGGTAAGAGTAGGCTTCGGCCGCCACCCAGGTAAAATTCAAAATATGCTACAAACTGAAAATGTTTAATGTCCTGCGTGCTCATATGACCTTATATGCTGTTTCGTGAGCCTTAAAAAAAAAACTTACCCCCCCAAAAAAAACTTACCAAAAAAACAAAATTCCAATAAAAACCAAATGTGAGTAATAGGTTGAATACTTTCAAAGTGAAAGGCAAAGGGTTACCTTTTTCTAAAGCATGGGGTGGTTCCTAACAATCTATTCTGAGGTTTGGGAGAGCAGAACAGCGCTACAACAAGTATGCTTCCTATATTTAGGTTCCACAGTTTCTTGAGAACAAGTCTTCTGTTCATTCGACATCGCTTGGAGCCTTGCTGTTAAAAAGAAGGAAGATTAATTACAATACAGATTTTTCGATTCTGTTCTCTTTATTTGAAATTTAGAAGAAAAAAAAGAAGAAGAAAAAGCAACAGCAAGGTTACTATGAAACGCAACATGTAAATTTGTGTTTCTGTTTTGTGTAAAATGCTTTGAAATGTACCGCAACGCTAGTTTTAGTCTGCTGCGGATTGGACAACTTTATTTATTTGTCTGATACGTTTGTAAAGAGTTAAAGAGATGTAGGGTGGGATTGTGTGTGTTGGGTGTGTGGGGGGGGGGGGGGGATTGCGGGGTAAGTAGTGGGTGTGGTGAAGGTAGGGGGTGGTGGTGTTTCAAATGGTAAAAAAATGGTTCTAATGAATCATCGAAGCCTTTGTTTTTTCACTAGCCTTTAGCGAGTCTGCTCTTTGTTATTTACCGTTACAAAGCGTTATTTAACTGAGCACTCCCAATCGATTCTCTTTTATTAGTGCATGCATCGTATGCCTGATCCTGCTGATGTCAGTCAACCCATAGCCCACATGAGCGGGATATGGGTCGATGGAGAACGGCATGATCGCATCGATTTGAGAGAAGCATGCACGTAATAAGATACACCGTCTCGGGCAATACAATATTGGCACAAATGAGTGAGTAGCTGCTGCTTGGGAACCTGACGAGTCTGATCTGTGCAGAAAGCTGTCTGTTCGTTAGTGTTAGATCTAAGTTAGAGAACCGTTCAACACCAAACTGGTTATCCCTTTTTTCCAGAAGATAAAAGATGGTTACATTATTTAACAACTGTACCGACGATATAGGGGGTGGGGGTTCATTTTTCTTTCTTCTTTTCAACGTTTGGAGATTGAATTTCTACAATATATTATTTCTTAGGCACTTGCTGCTTGGGAACCTGACGAGTCGGAACCTTGCAGACAAGCTGTCTGTTCGTTATTGTTAGATCTAAGTTAGAGGAATGTTCAACACCAAATTGGTTTTCCAGAAATTATGTCTTTATTTTCAGAAGATAAAACACGGTTATATTATTTTGACAATTGTACCGACGATATTTGGGAATAATTTTGGGGTATTTTTTAGTGTGCTTTTTTCCACTTTTGGAGATCGAATTTCTACAATATATTATTTCCCAGGCACATGCTGCTTGGGAACCTGACAAGTCGGATCCTTGCAGAAAACTGTCTGTTCATTACTGTTAGAGCTATGTTAGAGAAGTGTTCAACACAAAATTGTCTGTCCAGAAAGTAATGGTTTTTTTTTCTTCATAAGAAAAAAAAAGATTTCATTATTCAAACACTTGTATGATATATTGTTGTTGGGTTTTTGGAGTTGTTTTTTTTTTTTTGGGGGGGGGGGGGGGGGGGGGGC
>NW_004797360.1:1449681-1451425 GCF_000002075.1 Aplysia californica
GGGGGGGTAAGGTGCATCTTTTGCTTTTTTTCAACATTTGGAGATCGAATTTCTACAAAATATTTCTTGAGCACATGTAACCGGTACCATAGATTAAGAAACTGAAATTTAAAAAAAGAATATTATTTTTCAAAATGTTGGCCTTGGTACAATTGAATAGCTGGCCGATGTTAGTCGTCAATATAAGCAAAATGTAACACACCTACGGCATTTTGCTTGCGTCTGTTTTTTAAATTCAAAGGACCAGAACTTGGAACAAAACGTAATTTTCGACAGTTTGTTTTTTCTTTGCTTTGCTCCGAGCGTAAATTGCAGATACATTTTTGTCAAATCTCAAAAATGTTTTGATACATTTGATGCATCTGAGAGCTGTCATGATTTCTAGCTACCATTTCCTAACAACTAGACACTAGACTAAAACCTTCAAAATCCAACATGTTTTATTTTCTCGGCGACTATTTGATATGTTTGATATATTTGATATTATGTTTGATATGTTTGATGAAAACAACCAATCAAAAGGCAACTACGTTTTGTGAGATCAGATCTTTTGTTAGTGAGCGAACCACCATAGGCCCTTTTGGACTTCTGACCAAAATTTGACGTAACTAAGCCAGAGTCAGAATTGATAGTCGTAAAGTTTTGCTTTAGTAAGTGTTTCTTGGCACTTGCAACACAAACAGTCATACGAGTGCCGTAGATTAGAGATGTTTCCAGAAGTAACAAACACGGAAAAGAAGGAGAGATAAGTGCGACAGATGTCTGATATGAAAGAAGGAGCAGACGTCCTCTCTAGAACACCTGCCAACGACCCACAGTTTCAATGTGCACCGACGCCGCCAAAAAATAACCCGACCCGAATAAATGAACACATTTCGAAAACTTACCAAACATTGCTTTTGTATTTTTTCTAATAAATGGTAAAAATGGCATCCATTTTGAAAAATACTTTTTCCATTTTTATGCATTTATCTAAGTCTACATTTTTGGTTTGTTTCGAACCACATGAATTAATGCAACTTTGCATGTATAAACTACGGAAAATCATAAACTTTGTACGATGCAAGGTTCTTTTTGATAGAAGAACAATAACCGTACATAATCTATATTAGTTTATTTGGCTAATCAAATGTTCTTATTTTTTACCACACATGTTTCGAACAAAAGAGAGGTTAGTTTTATTAAACATTAGTTAGAACTCGATTTTTCCTCAGACAAAGCAACTAACTTACATTTAATACGTCCTATTACGACAAGCCTTGATTGTGTTCATAAGCATAACAACAAGAAATGCAATACAAACGGATTGAGCACAACCTGGCCCTGTTAAATTGGAAATATAATGAATGGGAGGAGTGCACAAAAATTGAGCAGTAGAGAAGAGAGGATAAGAATGTTATCTTGCACAGAAAAGGGAAAACATAGGAGAAAGCGAAGAGAGACGAGAAAAAAGGCCATTGACATTATTCAGATGATAATTTAGAATGCGTGCATCGACCCAGTCTGACAGGGCCAATCCCTATTACAACGTCCCAGAAGACAGACTGAGAGACTCAATAAAAATTCTCCCCATACGGGAATCTAACTCGGGACTTATGTGTGTGACGGTGAAGTCTCTAACCACTACACCATAGACGTTGGTAAATGACAAATGTACAAGCTTTAATAATAATACCCCATAATTCCACTTGCCCCCAAATTTACGAGAGCCTGACACAAATGACGAATGTGTTTGTTTTGTTTT
>NW_004797360.1:1452462-1455041 GCF_000002075.1 Aplysia californica
CTAGAGGTTAGGGTGTTCGACTCTCATTTAATTGGTCCCGGGTTCAAATCCGGATAGCGACGGAAATTTTTCTTCTCTAAAATGTTCTCCTTTCACCCCCTTTCCTGCTCTCTAGCAATGTTCTGTCGTCTGATTTCGTCTCCACATTCTGCTCCCACCCCTTCTCCTCCTTTGCCCTCTCCTTTGGGCTCTTGACTTTGTCTGCAGCCTTTCTACTGCTACTCTTTGGCTCCTTCTTACTGCTGTCTTTCAGCCACACCTCTGATTTTATGGCAGGAAAGATCTACACCAAGCCTTCTTGGACAAGGGCGAAAAATCTCGGAGGTCCCGTGTGCAAGTTTCGTACGTTAAAGGTCCGTGGTTCAAAATCGATAAAAGTAGGCTTCGGCTGCCACCTGGTTTCCTACCAATTGTAGTGTGTCCCGTGCGCTCAACTGACCTAATGCAGTTGCGAGCAGCGTAAAACACTTACAAAACCAAACCAAACAACCCCCCCACCAAAAAAAACCAACAACAACCGCATGTCAGTCTTTTAAACTGACAATGTCTCAAAAGTCGAATGTAAGAGTGTTCTTCAGACAAAAATTAAGCTTTTAAATAATGCGAAGGATACAATTACATTTAGCAGTATTGCTTTTAAACATGCGAAATAAATAGTAAAAATTATAAATGTACATGTATTAGAAATGGTGAAATGAAACTTGTAGTGGGAGACAATTGTATCTTTAAGTCCCTTGGAAAAAGGAATTATGGAGAACCTTAACATCCCAGGAGTTTGTCGCACTTTTGGCAACGATTGAGGCATTCGCCGATTCTTAATTCCAGCAGCGAGTTACAGAATCCCCCCCCCCCCCAACCTCCCAAGCTAGTACCTTCGAGTTGTTCGTCTGTTTTTTTTTATTTACTCCATGCGAAAGGACTTACTTCTGTTCATAATGCACGCTTGGTACAGTTACCTTTATGGTTATTATCGTGTCCTATACTGTTAAATAGTCCGGGTCTTGAGAGCGAAGGCTGAGTCTAAAGCTACAAAACTCCCTGCCCACTCAGTGGTCACTCAGTGGTCTCCTGAGCCCATCGTTCCCCTTGTCTTTCTCTCTTTCTTTTTTCCTTATATTTCTTTGTTTCACGCCTGTTCGTAAGATAATTAAAGCGTCTTTCGCGCATGACATCACGGCAACCAAAATCGTTACTCTAAAATTACAAAGTTCAATCTGCTCAGTACCTAGCTTTGATAAATTTGACGTAAAAATTAAAGTTGATTTTCACCCCATGTCAAGTTTTTTCGAATACAAGCCTTTGAATATCATGATAACCACTCCGAATAGTATTACGATTTGGACAGAGCAGAGCCAGCATTTATTGGTGTTTGGATCTCATGATCTGAGTAAATCGAAACGACCAAAAATGTCAGAAAGAACTTTGTAATTGTAATGTAGTTGGGGGTACTGATAGCTTAGTTAGTGTGTAGTGAGTGGGCTACGACAGTATGTGTGTGTGTGTGTGTGTTGGGGGGGGGGGTCCTTATTCGAAATTCCAGCGGAGAGTTGTAGATCCCCCCCCACTCCCCCGACCTAGTATCTAGGAGTCGTTAGTCTGGTTTTTACTCCATGCGAATGGACTTTCCCCTTTTCATATGTGAGGCAGCGAGGGGAAACCAGGCGCTCGTCAAAATAACGAAAGGGAGGAACTACTGGCATTGGCAATTTTTTTCGAATTCTTGTTGTTTGGCTTAACACCACTGTTGCCCTTTTAAGAATACACTTCTGGGTAGGTTTTACTAAAAACGTTGATTCAAGGCACAGATAATGTAAGTTTTCAGTTTCCATTGACTATAAAGCAATGGAAATGACCAAACTTGCGCAGCCATTTTCTCGCTAATTCTACCTTTGAAACCAGGCAACCCCACGTTCTTCAATCTCAAGTAATAATATTTCGACTTCTATTCAAGATAGACGGGCATATTTTTCATTGATAGCAGGACAACTCAACAGGTTTTAAGATGATACCAATAACTCCATAAGCTCAAAAATTGACGAACACTCGATTCCACCACGTTGTGATCCATTTCAAGTATCGATCATGTGGCTCTGAGGTAAACCCTAAATTTTGTATAGAGATACTACGATGTCGATGCCTCTACCTTTTTTCAATTATATAGTTGTTTCACAATGAATGGTTAGCAAGACACATCTCGTTTTGATCCAGTTTCCAAAATCACAATTTCCATCCCTCAAGTGAAGTTTGGTTTGTCGCCTGTCGCCTTGCCCTTCTGGAACCTTGAAATTTATTTCATGTGAATATCCTGGCTTCACATTTTGGAATTCATGATTCAGACGAAACGAATTTAAAAAAAATATATTAATAACTTCGCAAAAATAGTTATTAAAAGCTTCATTCCATTTATAAGCCTGAGGCAGCCTCTTTTATGACCTGGTCCCATCAGCACAATTTGCACTTTTGATGCGCACAGAACAGTCTGCCCCGAGTTAAAACAGCATCACATTTAGATATGACAATTGAGGGGGTTGGTGTGTAGGGGAAATAAACGGAAAAGGGAAGAAACAGGGGGTGGGGGG
>NW_004797360.1:1455141-1461328 GCF_000002075.1 Aplysia californica
ATGGACGTTAACGCTCATGAAGAAGCGGTGGAACTGACATGATGTCAATATTTGCGTGGACGTCCAGGGGTACCCGGGGTGTTACGGAAGACGAGGGGGGGTGAAGCGGTATTGGGGATATAATAATGGTTGAGAGGAGTGCACAAAAAATGGAGGAGTAGAGAAGAAAAGATGTGGTACAAAGTTCTCTAGCAAGGAAAAAATGAAAGTAGTATCGGATTTAAAATGGATGGGAAGAATGCACAAAAAGGAGAAGTAGAGGAAAAAAAGATGTGGTAAAGTTCTTTTGCCAGGAAAATGGAAGAATCGGGCTTATAATGGATGAGAGAAGTGCACAAAAAATAGAGAAGTAAAGAAGGAAATGTCGGACATAACAATAATGGATGGGAAGGGTGCTCAAAAATACTGGAGTAGAGAAGAGAGGATGTTGTAAAGTTGTCTTCCAAAGTAAGAGGAAAAAACTGAGTAGTACGGAGAGAGAGAAAAAAAGTGCTGGGAGTAAGGAGAGTAAATGATGTACTTCCTGTACTAATTTTCACTTCAGAAAAAAGACCGAGACTAGGCACAGACAGAGAGAGACAGACAGACAGACAGACAGACAGACAGACAGACAGACAGACAGACAGAAAGACAGACAGACAGACAGACAGACAGACAGACAGACAGACAGACAAACAGACAGGCAGACAGACAGACAGAGACTGGTTTCTGAAAAGGATGACAAAACATACAGATTTACAGACAGGTTTGCAGATACACACACAAATAGATAAAAATTATTTAATCCTTTTTCACATTTTGAAATACAGACCTATATGCGAACACCAACTTAAGAAGAATGACACTGCAGGTGGTAGTAGTGTGCATCATCACAATTTAAATCTGAACAAGTGCCCATAATATTTTTGTCTGTTTTAGTTTTGCGTTAAAAATCAGACTGGTAGACACTTAGAAATAAGGACGAAACTCCCTTTGCAGTCTATTTTCATTGGTATGTTGCATTGTTCTTGCAATGGATTAAAAAATAGGTCATTTGTCTGTCCGCCAGGATGTTATATCCTTCCCAACCCGGGCTGGCTTGACATTCAGGGTCGAAGCCCACCTCCTAAATATTTCAAACCGTGCTGGTGAATAGTTGAAAACGCCTATATTAAAAAAACATGCTTGAACGAGCATCAAATATCTCACCACAGCCACGCCGCCTGCTTAATTTATCCGTCTAATGTCATTTTCGAGGAGTCATCCATTAAGAAGTGGGTGGTTGGAGGTTGCCAGTGGTAGGTCCTGCTTTTTTACTTTCCCTGCGTTGTTCCAGTCTGTCTGTCTTACTTTTGTCGGCACTAAATGACCAATATTGTGTCAATGTGCTTCTCTTTACTCAAACAAACAAACAGACAAAGAAAAAAAAACATTATGAATTTTAAATCACGGATTCCTCAGCCACTTGCTGTCCGCTTTGAAGAATGATTGAGAACCTTATACGATCCACAGCACTAGGATTCCAGTATATGTCACGATAAGTGAAATCAGGCTCTCGTCGTATTTTAGTGCATAATATGGAGCTGTTGTTATCATCTGAAAGCTTGTTCATTTGTCTTGCGTTTATCGATAACAAAATATCCATCTATCTTGTACAGACGTCCATATATTTGCGATTGAGGCATGTGCAGGTTCCCTGGTGTCTCAGAGGAAAAGAAACGAGAAAATGGTCACCATGTTTTGTAACTTCCATAGCTTGACAGTCCTTGGAAACTTAAAATTAACATTTTGTGCTTTTAAACATCAATTTTTGAAAAGTATTAACCACACAGAAATGAGTTTTAAGTGAAAATAACAGGTGGTGGGACGAAAAAAAATATTCGGAAAGAATTATCCACAAAAAGAATCCCCGTTTCTTCGATTTCATTATTTTGATAAGCCCCTTATTCCACCATAATGTCTCACATACATTCTTACAAGGTCTCAGAGAGCAACAGGTCCTTTATTATAGCGCAAGAGAATAATATTGATTTCGCGCTCATTCGAGCTTTCGCAAACTGGCCCAAACGGCCAAATTTGCTTGCTGTGTCAGTTAACTAACTTACAACCCTATTCCGCTGTCGTGCGGGCGGTTTATGATGTAGATGATCAGATATGCATGCTCGTATCCAGGCATATCAACACTGCATTAGGCACAGGCTGTTTTGATGAGCGAAAGCGATGAGCGTGTAGACGGATAAACAAGTCAGGATAGATTTGTGCAGCAGAAAACGAAAGAGAAACTGTGTTTACCGTGTGCTTTTAAACGATTGTCGATCGCTATGTAAAAATCTACCTTTTTTCGTAGCATCACATAACTTTCCATATCTATCTATCTATATCTCTATCTATCTATCTATCTTAAAGAGAAGGCCACACACACACACACACACACACACACACACACACACACACACACACACATACACACACACAAAGAGAGAGAGAAAGAGATAGAAAGATAGATAGATAGAGAAAGTTAGAGAGAGAAAGAAAGACAGGCACAGAGAGAGAGAGAGAGAGAGAGAGAGAGAGAGAGAGAGACAGAGAGAGAGACAGAGAGACAGAGAGAGAGAGAGAGAGAGAGAGAGAGAGAGAGAGAGAGAGAGAGAGAGAGAGAGAGAGAGAGAGAGAGAGGGAGAGAGACGGCAGCATCAAGAGTTATACGTTTTACGTAACGATCAACTTTGAGCTTACTTTTACTTTTTGCTTGTTTTCTTTGTATCAATTTAAACATCTCCTTTACTCACACACTAATTCTCAAGAGGGCACTCCTGAACATCAGCTTGATCCGATAAGATGACCATTTGTGTCGCAGGGTGATGAAATCAGGCGCTCGACAAAATAACGAATACCAAGAAATCGACATTTTTTCCAACTTTTTAGGTAGCTTTAATTTTCACTTTTAAAATGTTAATATTTTGTCTTGGCTCGGCACATAGTATGTCCATTCAAAAACTCATTTATATGTAGATTTTTACTGAAAAAGGTTGATCAAAGGCACCAAAACATCCGTAAATTTGAAATTTCCAAGGACATTCAAGTTTTGGACTTTGGTGCATAGTTTGGCGTTAGTTTTACCTCTTACAAAAGGCGACCCTGGCTCCTTTAATCATAATTAATAGCTCTGCTTCTATTCAATTTAAATTGGCTTTTCTCCATCAAAAGCAAGGCAAAAGAACAGGCTTTCAGATAATACCAATAATTCCATAGTATGCCCTAACACTGACCAGCTCCTGATTTCACCGTGTTTCGACACATTAAGATTAATTAAGCCAGTAAGCATCTCCTCCTCAACGACTACTAGGGATGCTATTGGAGCTCCGTTGACCATGACCCAAAGAGGTTATATTTAGTACTAGAGTTCGTGGCAGTGATGTCCCTGCGTAAACGAATGGGGGCTGTATGTGCCCACTCATGGACGATAAACCTCAAGGGCAAGACATGCGCAGTTCAACAGACAGGCGAGTACTTTTCGAGACTTACGTGGGGGCGTTTCGGCGGTCTAAAGAGCAAACCTACAAGCTTGCACTGAAATAGGGGGGAGGGTGGTGTTTAATATACTAGAGCTAGTAGGGAGCGGGGTGGGGTTTCAGATTGTTTATGTAAATGAGTGCATGCCGGTCATGCCGATGAGGGAAAGAAGGCCTCCCATATTGACACATGTGACGTCACTGCTGCGATCTATAGTATTATATATAATCTCTTTGCCACGACCTCACAACATAATAATACCTTTCGTCTTCACCGTTTTCGTACCACTTTTCCTGCCCCCCCCCCCCCCCCGGTTCCTCCCGCCCCCCACCCCGACATTGTTCCTTGTAGTATGGGTTTTGATAGTCCACTGCCTCTTGTTATACTATTATAGCCAAACATTTTAATTTCTTGTTTTTATAATTTTAATGATTTATTGGGTCATGGAAACAGTCCTAGCTATCGACCAAATTTAGCCTTATACATTTCTACCCCAAGTCGTTATTTACTTTTTGTTTCATCCTTTGTTGCCGTTAAGCGTCGAGGGGAGATGCAGATTTCTGTGTCATACCTGCAGCTTTTAAAATTTAGATGTTATAGTTTTTCAGGTTTCCTTTACTTCCTCAGTCCATCTTTTGCGTGGCTTACCCCTTCCTTTATAACAGCGTTGAGAATTCTCGTGGCTGGCTGGCTAGGTACCATTCGTAACAAGTGGCCAATTTCATTCTCTTTTTTCTATGAAATGAAGACAGGACTCCGAGCCAAAAGCTGCTGTTTCTTCTAATGTCTTTTCCAATCAAGTTATGAGTTTTGCAGAGACATTTCATCTCGCACGTAGTTATTTTGCTTTCATAGGTTATACTTAATGTCCAAATCTGGCACTGGTAGCATGATGTTGGTTTAAATATCTGTGATAAGCTGCCTCTTTGTGTCCATGGTGATGTCTGGATCAGAAAGAAGGGGTGCGAGCTGATAGGTTGCGGTGTTGTCTCTCTTATATTTGCATTTCTACTTCTCTGTCTATCGACCCGTTTTCAAGAAAAAAAGTGCTGCCAATGTATTTAATCCATCTGGCCTGTTTAAATTGTTTACTATAATTGTCATGGATGTTTAGGGGGCTATGGATTCGGCTTACTTTCATAGCTTCTGTTTTTGTGTGGTTATCAACATGCAACATTTCTCGAAGCTGGAGTTCAGTTCGGTGGTATAATTTAAGCCTTCAAAGAGTAAAAAGCGTCATGCATGAGGTCACATGACCCACAATTACAGAATAGGACTGGAGGCCTTGGAAATGTGTACGAGGTCAAGTGACTTTCGAACGGAAGTTTTAAAAAAAATCTCCTTCAAACAAGAGGTCAAACATTTGAATGTAGCACGAGCAAAGGCCAGTAGGTTGTCAGGCCTTTAAAAAAAATGTGAAAATAACATGTGCGCTGACAGAGATACGCGCGATGTATTGCCTTGCGTCTATTTTTGGCTCTGCATTAACCCACATAACAAGAGGACCTGGACCACTCATAGAATAGAAATACAATACGAGTAGCTGAACCATAAATTATTTATTTATTAACGCATCATCCATCTATACTTAGGTGCTGTTTTAGCCTCTTTCTCCTTTAAATTCATATTCTCCTTTTTGCACATAGTTTCATTATCACAAATGTGAATAATGATAATACATGCACTTCGCTTAATTGAAATTATTTCCATGCGCTTTATGTTGTAAGCTGGGAGGGGCGGCAAGCGGCTAACATACAGGTGTGACACAGAAAGACAAGGCACGAAAGAAAGACAATGTTCCATGATGATTGAAAGGGGTGTGGATTACGTGTACAAGAAGAAACAGAGTAGAATGAAGAAATATAACAAGACAAAACAACAGCACCTGAAGCGGATAAGACAAGCATTCACTGGACAAAAAAAGATGCCCACTTGTGAGAGAGGCTCAACAAATGAGAGACGGGGACTTCAGTAGCATAACAAGACCGAGAGGTCCGAAGTTCGATCCCAGTCAGTGTCGGATTATTTTTCTCAAGTTTTCTACACCACCATATTCTAGGACAGGTAGAATCAGGGACTTACGTCTCCATGGAAAGGATGGCAAGTTCTGGAAGTCTCATGTAGAAGTTTCACATATTAAAAATCTCTTGGCTGTTCTAAAATCGAAAAAAGGGCAAAATTTAAACTTAATTCTTACCCATAAGTAAAGTTACTCAATGGACTATAAATGTTAGGAGTACATTCAAAAGCAGAACATCGCTACCTACGTTTAGTGAAAATAAGACGCCTATGTACGCTATTTCAAATACACTTTGAGACGAAGATTTTACAGTTAGTTATTCCCTGAGATGGCGATTTTACACTCAGTTATTCCCTAAGCTCAAGGAGGGGAACGAGATAAAGAAAAGAGTAGGAAGAATAACATTTATAACAACAGGACGGCACTGTAAAATCAAAACCGGCTGAGACAGGCATGCGTAAGGCAAGAAAGGATTCCACCAGTTAGAGAAGCATGATCAAATTCTGAGCATCCGCGCAGCAATGTCTGTTGGAGATACGCTACACAAAGAATCAATGAACTCTAGAAAAAAGCTCAGCTCTTATCGGCTATAGGCTTCAACTCCATCTACCCTGCAGCACTTTTACGTCCCCCTCCCTGTCCACAGCTCGAGTCCTCTTTTCATCCCTCCTAACC
>NW_004797360.1:1461428-1465208 GCF_000002075.1 Aplysia californica
GTGACAAACACAAAACGGAAGAAAGAGAGATAAGAAAGATAGATGTTTGATAGGAGAGAAGGAGCAAACCACACAAGAGCACCCTCCAACCTTAGTCTTAGTTTTAGTAGAGGTTTTACGGCGCTCGCAACTGCATAAGGTCATATGAGCGCCAGAAGATTAGAGGTGTTACAAGAGAGTAACAAACATAAAAAAAGGAGAAGAGGAGATACGGACGGCAGATGTTTCATAGGAAAGAACAAGCGCAAACCACATCAGAGCACCCGCCAACCACCCACACCCTCCAACCACTCGCCCAAAAAAAAAAAAATAAAAAAAAAAAATAAAAAACCAAACCAACAAACAAACACAATAGCCAGACATCTGATGTCGATTATCAATGAGTTTATTTGATGGTTTCTGACTGTGTACAAGTCAAATTCTTTTTGACTTCCAAATGTTGTGTACTAATTTGAAACGCAAAACTTCACCCCCCCTAAAAATATAAACCAAAAAATGACCCCCATGTCGAAAAAGAATAACAAAAAAGTAAGTAAAATATGAGGAATTCCCCACTTTTTTCCCTTTCTCATCCACTGGTTCTAAAGTTGTACTCGCCAGAAAATGTTCTGAGAAGGAAGACACACGATCTGCATACGTTGTATCAGAATTATTTTATTCTGAGAAGGAAGTCACTGAGCTTTACAAACGTTGAATCAAATTGTGAGGTAGCGTGGTGGAATCAGGCTCTCGTCAATTTTTTGGTCATGTAGAGTTTTTGGTATCATCTTAAGGCTTGTTCACTTGTCTTTATTTGGATGAAAAAAGCATATATTTATCTTGAATACAGGTCGAGATATTTACGAAAGAAGGAGGTGGGGGTCACCTGTTTTCAGAGGTAAAATTAGTGAGAAAATGGTCGCCAAAAGTTAGTTATTTCCTTAGCTTAAGAGTCCGTGGTAACTGAAAATTTACATTTTCAGAGCCTTTGATCATCGTTTTTCAGAAAAATCCACACAGAAATGAGTTCTTTAATGGGCATGAAAGGTGTTGAGCCAAAAAACAAATATTTAATGAAAATTCACAAACCTGCGGGAAAATGCAAGCTTCTTCATTCATTTGATTATTTTGACGAGAGCCTGATTCCACCACGCTACCTCACAATTATCTCGAACTTCCGCACACGTGAAAACACCAAAAATCCTAATTTCATCAGAGCACTCTCGAACGTATATATATCTTTTACGAATGTTTTGTGGGTTTTTCCAATACACGAGCCGGCAAAATGTAGTAAAGAAGTTTTATGAACATTAAAATTTACTTTTCTCTAAATTAGAAAATTGTGACTACTGTCATTTCTTCCTGCAGCCCCTTACCCTGAGGCCCCATTTATGTATAATAATATTATGCATTATGTTTTCGACCCCAACTCGGGGTTCTTAGCAGAAATACGAATGCATGGTACTCAGTAAAATTAATGTTCACCTTACAAGAATTGAACCCGCTTCTACGTGCGGCGGTGAAGGGTCTAACCGCTCCATAACAGGTGCCAGTGAAGTTCTGTTGAAATTGGCGCTTTCGTAAAGAGCAGGAAAAAACTTGCTTTATGTAACTTGCACGGCAAGAAACTTTAACAATATTATTATAGGTTTGTTTTACGATGTCCACTTGTCTCTAAAAGGTCGGGGAAAAACAGGATCCTGCGTGGAAAAACCATTGGCACGATTAGCAAGCCAACCTTTTCATGGATCCTGGAAAAGAGGGAGGAGCAGCTATGGCATTGCACCGCCTGCAGTGATGCCTACTCTCCAACAACAACATTTTAATGACAATGACCAAAATAACATGTTCCCTGTCACATTTTACCCCGAAGGAAACTTTTGTATCTTCTTCTTCTTCTTCTTCTTCTTCTTCTTCTTCTTCTTCTTCTTCTTCTTCTTGCTGTTATTATCATTATTATTTAGGTGTCAAGACTAGGGCAGACATTTATGATCAAAGTTCTCCATTCTTTTCTATTGTTAGTCCTCCTGATCAGCTCCGGATTTTTTTTGTTCTGCTGCTTGTCATATAGCTATTTAGGTCACCTGTGTGTGTTGTTCTCTGTCATTCTCCGTTCTTCTTCCTCACTATTTTGCTCACACCGTAGCAGTTTCTCGTGTCCATTTAATTTGTTCTACTTACTTGGTCAAAGAATCTTAATTGTGACTTAACCACGTAAGAACACGGTCAAGTTTGAATGTAATTATTATGCACGTTAATAGACGACGCCCCCCGTTGCTGAAATTCTAAGAACATGACATTTACTTAAGTTTTCTGATCCCCATGAATAATTGCTCCAGAACTACTACTCCTACTACTACTCCTACTCCTACTCCAACCCCTACTCGTACTCGTACTCCTACTCCTACTACTACTACTACTACTACTACTACTACTCCTACTCCTACTCCTACTCCTACTCCTACTCCTACTCCTACTACTACTACTACTACTACTACTACTACTACTACTACTACTACTACTACTAGTAACAAAGATTACTTCTCTTGCACCCATTCACTGGTGAACTCTTAACGCCTCCCAATAAAATTGTAAAACTAAAAAGCTAAATTTCGACAGCTAACACTGTAAAACGTTTCATGCATACTCGTCCATCCAACATACAACAATCATTTCGAATACATCTTAAAATTACACACCCGTCATTTGGCAAAAGAAGGCGTACTCACAAAAGCTAAACAATTCTTTATACTGTTCTATAGTTTTTCCCTATCGCGCAGACTTCCAACAGGATAAGCAGGGAAACAAGGAGTTTTGTTCAGATTGACAGCTCGTTAAAAAAAGGTTCACTACCTTCACTTTCTCCTCTAATTTCGAAAACTTTTTTCCAGATCGTTGAAAATTCCGTCTCAGAATAAATGGCAAATGTTCTAAAAGAAAATGCAACTAATGATTTCCTCCAGGCTGTGCCACGACGAAGATAAATTAATTATTAAACCCCGTTGATCCAGATCAACATGGCAACAATTATAAATGGCAAAAATAAAAGACGATAAGTTATAGTTTGTTCCTATTGTCAACAACTACAACTCCCAAAACGATTTTAATTGAATTTCTGAGAAACTGTAATTTTATTTTTAATAAGGTTCGCTGTATGAAAATTGTCGCTTCCTTCTCATGGTTTGGTAAACCAACCTCATTGCTCGTTTTTGACCCCGCTAATAATTAATGGGGTAATTTGAAGAACAGTTTAATACAAAACTCAACACAGAACATGCAGACGAGAGAAATGTTGCTTTATTTATAATAAATGCAGATTAAGCATGGGCTTTCTGTCAATGTTTGTTCCTGAATTTGTTAAACTTTCTCTTTTACAATCGTTAAATGTAATATACCAATTTCTTTAGTTGTGGAGTCGGTGAGAGTTGATATTTACCCGGTAACTCACACTTACCCACGCATGGATTTCCCGCTTTCTCTATACTGACTATGCAACCCCCTGATATATACTCGTAATTCGACTCTATATCTCTTACTCTCCACCACTAACCCACTCACACCGCCCCCCTCTTCTCTCTCTCTCTTTCTTTCTTTCTTTCTCTGGTTAATTATTCTCTCTCTCTCTCTCTCTCTCTCTCTCTCTCTCTCTCTGTCTCTCTCTTTCTCTCTTTCTTTCATTGTTTCATTGTCTCTCTCTCATTGTCTCTCCTTCGGTCCTCTCTCTCTCTTTCTCTCCCTCTCTGTCTTTCTCTCTCCCTATCTTTCTCTCTCCCTCCCTTTTACCTCTCTCTCTCTCTCTCC
>NW_004797360.1:1465445-1468691 GCF_000002075.1 Aplysia californica
GAGAGAGAGAGAGAGATAGAGGGGGGTAGAGAGAGACAGGAAGAGAGAAAAAAGAGGTGTAGAGAGAAAGAAAGAGAGAGAGAGAGAAGGAGAGAGAGATAGAGAGAGAGAATAAAAAGAGGAGTAGAGAGAAAGAAAGAAAAAGACAGAATGACAGAGAACAGGAGTAGAAGATAAAACGTTAGATAGATAGATAGATAGATAGATAGAGAGAGAGAGAGAGAGAGAGAGAGAGAGAGAGAGAGAGAGAGAGAGAGATAAAGTATTAGGGATTCTGCTGTCCTGAAACGACGAGGAACATGAGCACTTTGATAACATTGAATGTCGACCGTGAAATTTACCAGTGATCCTTTCATGAGTTTGGTCGGAACATGTGACCACCAATTTACGAATCTGGATTTCTTCGGGGACGATTATGTCATGTTAGAGTAAAGAGAAGCACATCGAACCACTAACAGCCATATTATAGTTCAGGGGAAAAGAACGACAGGCAGACAGACAGAACTAACAGAGGGAAAGGAAAGAAGTTGGACCTAAGCGTGGCACCCTCCAACCACTCACGTAGGGGACACAGATGACATGATGACAAGGTGATGTACGAGAAAAGGAAAAAAACAAATCTTCATTGTAGCGGCTATTTTGTTGACATATTG
This sequence comes from Aplysia californica, assembly GCF_000002075.1. NCBI lineage: Eukaryota > Metazoa > Mollusca > Gastropoda > Aplysiida > Aplysiidae > Aplysia > Aplysia californica. The sequence continues at coordinate 1,466,099 of NW_004797360.1, forward strand.
GAACCTTTTTTGTGTGTTTTGTTTTGATAAGAGTTTTATGGCTCCTTCAGCGAAATTAGATCATATCAGTGCGGAAGATTAGAAGTGTTACAAGAGAGTATCAATAAATACAACAAAATGAAGTAAGCGTGATAACTAGATTAGATAAGATAAGGTACATCTTTATTGTCCAGATCCGAGCACATTGATTTGGTGTTTCACCACGTACGCACATACACACACACGCACACAAGTACACACCCCCTCCCTCCCCACACACAAACATGCACACACACGCAGTATACTTGCACTCACAAACAGGCTCAGAGTCACATGCATATTATTAATGAACAGTAATATAAACAATTGTGATGTTAAGCTGGATACGTATTCAGTATTGATGCTTGACAGGAAAGAATGAGCAAACCACACAGTGACACCAACTGAGCTAACGGAGCGCCCAAACTTGAACTGAAACGTCCAAGAAAACGGAATATGTGAGGAATTGTGTTTAAATCAGGCGCCTGTCAAAATAATGACTTCGAAGAAACTGGCATTTTGCTGTGCGTTTGGCAATTTTTTAAATCGAATTTATGTTTTGTGACTCAGCACCTTAAATGTCCATTAAGAAACACATTTATGTGTGGATTTTACTGTAAAATATTTATTTAAGGCACAATAATGTTAATTTGCAGTTTGTAAGGGACTCTCAAGATTAGAAAGTCGCCAAGATATGGCGACCATTTCTCGACTTATATTCTAGATAGATGAGTATTCTTTTCATCAAAAGCAAGGCAAATGAACAAGCTTTAAAATGATGCCAACCAAGAACTCCACATGCCGAAAACCTCACGAGCGCCTGACTCCACCGCGTCGTGTCACATTTGTAAAAAGGATGAGCAATTACCAATTAATCAATGCCAACAGGGCAGTCTCCAATCACCCTCACAGTGTGCTTTGTCCCGCTCACAGTTCGTTTAACATGGAATCACAAAGTCTCTAATGTGTTGAGTGAAAACAATTGGGCACGGCGGGTGATTCTGCAAACAGAAACAGCTAGAGAGAATAAAAGCTCTCTCTTAAGTGATTTGATATTAGGCTCCCCAAATCAACGCAATGGCAGATTTTTATCTTTTCCCGAATGCCGAAAAGCGGGGCGGATATAAACCATGACAGCATGACAGTACCTCAGACGAGCTGACAGATCGGTTTGTAACTCACGCACGTGCGTGCAGAGTATACCGGGCATCATAATATTGGAATTACCCTGCTATTTATTGCTTCGTGGTATTACATGTGATTTCGATTTTTATCATTTTAAAACAGCTCTGTTTTTCTTTTTTTTTCAAACAAATGTGTAGAGCTTGATATAGTAGTAGTAGTTGTTGTTGTTGTTGTTGTTGTTGGTGGTGGTGGTGGTGGTGGTGTTTGTGCATGTGTGTGTGTGGGGGGGGGGGGGGGGGGTATATTTCGTTCTTGTTTACTGTTGTGGTTATTATGAATATTTTTTTTCGGGGGGAGGGAGTATTCACTTTGAGTGTGGGTGGAGTAGGAAGTGGTATGTCGTTTTCGAATGAAGCCAGTTCTAATGACATCGAGGAATCTGTTATGAAGGCTAGATTGTTCATAATCCAGAATCGATCGACTTTTGTTCTAGCTACCGATTTTTAACCAATTAGTGTGCTTTACATAAAAGACTAGTATTGATTGTATGAGTTGGAATTAAATTCTGAGTAGTAGTGTAAGGAGAATATGGAGCTGAAAGTTTAGATCTAATTCCAATGATATAATGAGCCCACTCACAATGCAGTTTGTCCTGCTCAAAGTCCATTTAACCTGAAATCTCAAAACCTCTAATGTGTTGCATTAAAACGCGTGGTTTTTTGTCAACGAATAATTAGTGGTATAGCTCAGAAAGAAACGAAGCTTTAACCTCCCTCCCAATCCCCCCCCCCCGGAAAATCCAGAACGTTTGAGAGAGTCTGAGCGACGTTACAAAGAACTCAAAATTATTTTTTGTGTGGTCGTCAAATGATTAGAAAGTACTTGAAGCAATTTTCGTTGATATGTCTTTCCATCTACCTATCTCCTTCTCATTCTCCTACTTGCTCTCGCAATCACCTTTCTCTTCACACCATCCTTTCTCTCCTAATCTCCTTCTGCCTCATCGTCTCCCAACCTCCCTGCCCCCTTCGATCGTTCCCTCTCCCTCAATCTTTCTCCCTCTCCCCCCACCCCCATCTCTCTTTCTCTCTCTCTCTGAATATCTCTCCCTCTCCCTCCTCCATCTCTCTCTCTCCCTCCCCCTTCTCTCTCTCCCCTCTCTCCTCTCTCTCTCTCCTCTCTCTCCTCTCTCTCTCTCTCTCTCTCTCTCTCTCTCTCAGTCTCTCAGTCAATAATCAGGATTGATACCGCCAGCGGGCAGTAAGGAGTCGGACAGAAGCGATATGAGGAGCCAACGCACTTTGCTACTGTGTTGGTCCTGAGTCTTTGCCTCTAATTAGCGTCTATCCGCACTCCCGAGTCCTTTCACACTGAAAAGTCCAAGAACTCCAATTATTCTTTTTGGTTAGTGCACCCCTCTCCCTCCTGTCTCATCTCGTCACCCCCCCCC
>NW_004797360.1:1470504-1472281 GCF_000002075.1 Aplysia californica
TCTCATGTTCCCCTCTCTCTCTCTCTCTCTCTCTCTCTCTCTCTCTCTCTCTCTCTCTCTCTCTCTCTCTCTCTCTCTCTCTCTCTCTCTAATGCTTACTTAAAGTATGGAGAGTATTGCGGTTTCGTATTTTTAAATGATTCTCTGTGTTGATGCGGCATTGCCTAGACGGTCAGAGAACGGTTAGTATAAGAACGTATAGGGCATTGTCCTTCTGAATAAGACCGATCCTTTGTTTGTAGTAGTTTAAAACCAACCTTCCTTTTTAGGGTAGGTTAAATTGTGCTGCAGTATTGTCTTAGAACCTGTCTTTACGGACATGATGGAAAGAAAGGATACGACGGTGAATAATAATATGGTGAAATGTTGTTTTCTGGTGCCATAGAAGTCTAACAATATAGGCCTACTTACAACAATGCCGTTCATAACAGACGCAGGTCATAGTATCCCTCCAATAAATACAGGGCTCAATAGAAATATTTGAGCATGGACAAGAGATCACCATGTCGAAATTTACCTGGTACACCAGACATAAGGGTCTTGAACATCTAGCTCTCACTGGCAAAATTGACGACAAGCGAGGCAGGGGTAGGTAGGCCCAGAAAAACATTCTCAGGGAACCTAAACAAAAGGGTAACAGGGAAAGATCAGGGAAACGTAGCTTTTTTTTAGAGCATCCGTTCAAAGGAATAAATGGAGAACCATGATTGCCGATGTCTGTCGCAGATCTGGCACTGAATGATGATAGCACCGTATATACTATAGAAAGGTAAACAATTCGTAACGCAACTTATTGTCAACTATTTCCCCCAACTATCGAACACTATTAGGTCTCGAGCTTTTTTGCACAATGTCTTGTACCAATTTGACTAAACAGATCAATATTTTTGTAAACACCTGTAAGTTGTATTCTAGAACATTTCTTAATAACTACTTATTAAAAATCCAAGTCGGTAGTTTCTCTGATTTTAAAAGGTTTACGCTGGGGTAGTATCACTTTTTAAAAGCAAGTTTGAATTTTTTTTCTAATAGTGACATCTGCTTGTTGAACTCATGCTTTGAGAACCGTTAGTGCATAAATTGAAAATTAATTTCTAGTAACAAGTTTTGCGTTAAAAGTGTCAATCGTTAGCTGTGACGTAGGCCGTATGCGTATGCAAAATGTGTGTGAGAAGCAGGAAGTGCTGTGAGCAATTCCGGTTTCCGAGTGACGGAGATTTATGGTATTTTGTATACATTTTTGAAAAAAGGTTTTTAAAGCGAGCCTCAATTGTTGTGGGAAAATATGATTAAGTTAAGACAAATTGAAACAAATTTCAGTGCAAAGTATCGATGGCACGGATTCACCCGTTAAAGAGATATATTTTGATGATAAATTGCGCCACGAACTTTTAACTGTAGTATAGTGAATTCTGGTGCATGAGACAACGTTAACGTGATTCAGAAACTTCAAAGTAGGGCGCCTGGGCTATGTGAAAAGTCTCTGTCACCTTATCACTCTCACTTGCTCTATCAGTCTTCTTTTCACTCCATCCGCTCTCTTTTCCTCACCTTCTGGTGTCACACCGTCTCTCAGCCTCTCTGCCTCCCTGCCTCCTTCCCTCCTTCCCTGTCTACCCCCCGTCTCTCTCTCTCTCTCTCTCTCTCTCTCTCTCTCTCTCTCTCTTCCTGTCTCTCTGTGTGTATTTATAAATTATGCAACGGTATGTAATTAACGAAAATCTCTCTCTGTTTCTAGCTATCTGTCTATCTCTCTCTCACCCTGCCTTTCTCTCTC
>NW_004797360.1:1472954-1478305 GCF_000002075.1 Aplysia californica
GGGGGGGGATTAATTGTAATTTTATAATATCATTATTATGTTTGCTCTTTGGTTTGATTGTTGTTGTTTTTTAAGGGGGTGGGGTGCAGATGGTTTGGGTCTTTTAGCTACCATATGAGGGCAGTCCGGACTATGTTCGGTGCAGACATCGGTTCTAAATTGCAATTGCAAGCCACCATGCAGGCTGGTCATAAACATTTTAAAAATAGTTCTTACGCGCTCGTTGACACAGTTTAGAATATTTCGGAGGCGGGCTATTTCGATCCAGCCTATCAGGGCCAATATAGGATGAGTGGAACGAAAAATGATAATAAATAGATGAATAGCGTTACCCAGACAGACGGATATACTCGCTAAAACTCCCACACAAGGGGATCGAATTCATGTCTTCTGCAGGCCACGGCAGAGGGCCAAACTGAACCACCACAGATATCGGCAGTGCCCTACTACGCTATCCTAGAGTTATACATTTCTATCTGATTCTGCTAAGTACCTAGTTTTGAGAAATTTGATGCAAAAAATTTTGAGTTTTGAATCATTCTTTTTCAAATGCAATTCTTTGAATATCTTGATAATGGCTCCGAGTAATCAAATGATTCTGATAGAGCAGATAGAATATCTGGTTTCTGACCTCTGGGTCTTAATAATTCAAAATGGCCAAAGACGTCGAATAGAACTTTGTAATTCTAAGGTAGCGACTAGTTCTGTATTTTGTTTAACATTGTGAGCGTCTATAAAATCTCCTTTTGAGAGGCCTTGTGTTCCCATCAGGAGACACCAACCAGCACAAAAGAGACAAGAATTCCAAGCAAAAAATGAACGAAAAGGCTGTCTCGACCTCACCAACAATGCTTGCACAACAGTGATCACCCAAACTACGGCTGGCGGGCCAATTTGGCCCACGAGGTCATTTCGTCTGGCCTGCTGTCATGCCACCATGCTGGTTTAAACAAAAACAAAAACAAAAACATCGGAAGATGAATAGGTAGCGTGGTCAGGACTTTGTCATCGATACAATCTAATCTTAGGAAAAGGCTCTACAGTGCAAATGAAACGTGCTTTTATAGGCTTTATAACCTCTAGCAGAGACCTTGACAGTGTACCAAAGCCATGCCAAGAAGTGCAGTCATTTTACCTTATCTGTCTCAGGAGACTTTTGGGCATCAAATGGTATGAGAAAATACCAGACACCGAAGTTCTCGAACGGGGAAATCCCGAGCTCAAAGGACTCAACTTCTCTTAGCTGGCCATGTCGTAAGAAAGCCTGATTTCAGAATCCAGAAGACGGTATTCTGTTTCGAGCTGTCCTCAGGGAAACGTAAAGTTGGAACACCAAAAGAAAAAGCGCTACAAAGACACCCTGAACATGTCTCTGAAGGGTTTCACCATTAATCTTTCGACACGAGAGAGCCTAGCTCCTTGCAGACCCATTTGGGGAGTAGTAACGTCAGACGGTAACACATCATGTTTCACGTATTAGAGATGCTGAAACCAAGAGTACATAAAATTATTGAACAACAGTTATCGAGAGGCGCCAGCTTGAATCCATTTATGATAACCAAAGATATATGAGAAAGATGCTTTGATCTGTATTGACTATTCTCCAGTTAACATTTCGTTTGTATTTGCAGATGATATTAGTAGTGAACTTGTGTTGTGGCAGGAACTGATCCTTTTAAATTGTAAAGCTGTTTTGATTTTTTTTCCTGAGATCTTTCTCGTTTTATTTTATGTTTTCTTATTTTCTTCTATTTTTTGTTGTTGGTGATTTTGACTTTTTCATTCCTCCGAAAGCGATTATAATCATGTTGTTAAGTTTCTAAGAATCCTTCCAACGAACTGAAATAGGTTGCATCTTCCTATATAATTTAATCACTATTCTTATTTATTTTAATCGACTATGCTTTCTGTCTCCTTCTATCCACCAGAGTGCATGCATCTCCGTCCTACTATACTCCTGTACATACAGTCCAGACATCCCCGAACAAGAAGACGAATGTCTTAACGATAACGAGAAAGTTCTCATCGTTTCCGTCAACGGACATCACGAAAACTGGAATCTCACCGACGCAGTCAACGGTTTGATCGTTGAGAATTACACATCTGTCAATGCTACGTTCAGTTCATTATTAGCTTCCAGCAATATTTCTTCATCGATCCTCTCGGATCAGATTACAACGATTTCTTCACTGTTGCCAAGCAATTTCACGTTGTTTAACTCTTCACATGCAAGCCCTGGATTTTTTAACAATTCTGCTGTGAGAAAGAGTAACTTTTCGGATTCTCTGTATGGCAATACTTCCGAAATCACGAAGTATAGTTCAAATAGTTCCTTCCCATGGATTACTAATATAACAGATACTATAACGAGTTCAATGTTTGGCACGATAGAAAATGTTACTCAGATTGCAAACAAAAGTTTGGACACATCGACGTCCAAAGAAGAGTTGGATAGTGCAGCTGTGACGTCAACAACAACACGGTTACTATCGTGGAGTACGGGTGACCTCGCAGAGAGGTATAACTTGACGACAATATCTGCACCAACAACCACCACGACACACTCGTCCTGTGAGAAGACCTTCATGCTTCTGAGCCGTGAACTAGAGAAAACAGAGGTGAGTCGTCGGGCTGTCTCTTTGTTTGTTTGTTTGTTTGTTTGTTTATTTGTTTGCTTATTTGCTTATTTGTTTGTTTGTTTGTTTTATGTGTGTTTGTTTGTTTGTTTGTTTTATGTGTGTTTGTTTGTTTGTTTGTTTGAGAAAACAATTACGACACAATTACGGTCATTTAGAACAAGGAAAAAGTAAGACAGACAGACAAATACAACAGAAGGAAAGTAATAGGGGATGCCCACTAGCGAAAGCGGGTCGGGTCGTCGGGTCGGGTCGTTTTGTGGTATTTTCAGTACACACTAAAAAAAACGCACCGCGATTGTACCCGACGACCTGGAAGTTAAAGTAGAGAAACCTTGAACCTCAATGGCTTCCAGAGCTCCTTTCTGCAGTTCCCTATTGCCGTGCTGCGGCTGCCTGGAATCCCATAAACATGGTTACAATAGTTACATCGATAACTTTCTATTATCAAAGATCGTTCATAAGAAGATAGTTCACTCGGCAAAAAAAGTGTCCGCGGAAGTCCGCGCATTGGTTCAAATGGTGCTGCAATCTTTGTTTTGAAGCTCTCTTTCGTTTCTCCAGAAGAAGAATTGTTTTTTGTTTTTGTAAAGTGTTTTACGGCGCTCGCAACTGCAGAGGTCATATGAGCGCGCGGGACACACCTAATATTTTCAGTTGGTAGGAAATTTTGAATTTTGCCCGGGAGAAGAAGAATAGGGATAGCACAGTTTCTTAGTTTCGCTTTTATTGTTTTTCACACAAGTGGGGTAACTCTGTTCGCAAAGTCTGCACTAGTTCGAAGAGGACGCCACCGGATTTTGAGTGTCAATATGGACACGTGACTCAGCCTTGTTTTGATTGGCTGCAAACCACCCGATCGCGCGATTCGCATGCCTGAAACATACGTGTTTGTTTTTGTAAGTCACAGACCGAGTCGATCGGTTTGTGCCTCGATGGCCGCTTTGCGCCCTCAATTTGGCTAGCCCCGACTACCAGATCGACCCGACCCGACCCGACCCGACCCTATCACGTATGTTGGCACCCCCTACAAAGATGTAGGACCCACCAGTCGGCGATCCCCAACCATCTGCAAGTCGTTTATAGAGCAAACCGATGTGAGCCTCTGTTTGGTTGTTTGGGTAAAGAGAAGCACATCGACACAATTACGGTCAAATCGGGGTGTGGGAAAAACAGCAAGAGAGACAACCAAGTACAAAATAGGGAATTCCCTGACATTGGATTTATCGGTGGCGCCTTCCAACCACCCGTGAGGTGCGAGAAATATTGAGACAAAGAGGTGTACAATAGAGGTGAGTTTGACAATGACTATGGCAATTTTTATTCATCTCAAAGGGAGAAATTTGTCTTGGTCGTTTACAATGGAAGTGGAATGTTACAAAGGTTAAGTGCCCCCATGTATACACACAACAAAACAGGACTTTAGTAAACACATGTTTTACGAGCTGAAACAACCCGCTTTGTAGAACATCCTCTCTCTCTCTCTCTCTCTCTCTCTCTCTCTCTCTCTCTCTCTCCTTCTCTCTCTCTCTCTCTCTCTCTCTCCTTCTCTCTCTCTCTCTCTCTCTCTCTCTCTCTCTCTCTGTCTTTCATTTGTAGAACTGTGAGTTCAGAAATCTCGCTGCAGTTTATACTGAGTGAGTCAAAGAGCTGTAAACAGTAGAAAACAGAGGTTCATTTGATACTGAGACAAAGATTAGAGGTGCTACAAGAGAGAAACAAACAAAAAAAGTAGAAATGATAAGGACGATAAATGGGAAAGAAGGAGCAAACCAGAGCACCCTTCAACCACCCACACTCTCAGGGTAACCAAATTTGGGTCACCGTGATGTCACCAGAGAAAGGCGTCGGTGGCCTAGTGGTTAGGCTCTCGGACTCGCAACCGTAAGGTCGTGGCTTCGAATCCCGTCAAGGGCCCGACGTTGTGTCCTTGGGAAAGGCACTTTCCTCACTTCACTCAGGTGGTAATGGGTACCAGGCTATAGACAGCGAAAGATCTTGTCAGTTTGTTAGTGTTTGAGCGCTTAATCAGCTGCTTGCACTGTATGCTTCCCGGGAAGCTGAGAATGTTTCGGAGTGTTCTATGGTCTGCTGGGGTAATGACATAATGTAAAGCGCATAGAGCCTGCTGCTGAGCGGGGATATGCGCTATACAAATGCTATCTATTATTATTATTAAAGATGTTTGCAACTTGTTTCAAGAATTGGGTAGATGTGGGGGGAGTTGAGCGGGGAAAAAAGTGGGGGGGGGGTAGGGTTTGATTTTAAAATGCTCACTCAGTGTCAATGTAAGTGTATTTTATGTCCTGTTCTGTTTCCATTTTTGTTTGAAGCCTAAAAAGACCTCAAAGGGCACTATATTCTCACAACCACAACCCTGCTCATCTTATCCCTTCCATCCCTCTCTAATTGTCCCGCTTGGAATTGCATCTTCTGCGAAGGCTTCAAAGGCGTTCTGTTAAAAGGACGGGGAAATTGCTCAGGGGAAAAAAATTCGTCTGCGTTGTGCAAAGTGAATTCCTGCGGACGTCGAGACCAGAAGCGGATAATTGTCCCCACTCGAAGCAGCTTGGTAACTGATTTAGACAATTTTGATAGGTCCTCCGTCTCCAGCGTCAGATCCTGATTGGAGCTTAGGGGGTTTAAATCTTAAAGAGCCGAATTGAGAGGAACCCCCCCTCCCCCTCACAAAGTGTCTCCCTCAACCCTGCCCCC
>NW_004797360.1:1485148-1487204 GCF_000002075.1 Aplysia californica
TTTTGTCGTTTACATGTATTTACCTCTAGGTACGATATTAAAATCTTCTGCAGCCTTTCAGTACATTATTCTGAAATCTGCCCAATCTGAAGATGTTTTTATTCTGATTCACTGAGTGCTCTTGTGAGAGCAAATACGTATTAACTTTTAATGAACACGCTTATTAAAAAAGAAATTGTCGTTTTCTTGTTATAACGATATGCCATTTAGTTTTTTGTTATTTATTTATTTATTTATTTATTTTTGGGATCTTCTTTGTTTGTTTGGTTGATTCTTCTCATTGGGGATGAGGGTTGATATGAGCAAACGTTTCACTTGAAACAAAGCGTTAACATGGTAACCATTATCTGTCTTCAGCTTAAATAATGAAATGACGTCTAAGCAGCAGCTGAGCACAAGCCAGTCGCCATGGGCTACCATTAATTAATCATTGCATATGGTTCTCCGAACAATGTCACACCGTCTGGTGCGAGACACGGAGCGCTGCCCAATTATTTCACATTTTAACGGTTTTATTCTGAGCTTGTTAGAGAGTTCAAGGAGATGGGGTGTCTTTGTTGACATGATGCAATAGTTCAAATCACCATTCAGGGTTACCTTGTCTTCATCTTCAGGTGTCATTTCTGGGGCAGACATTGACGATCATGGTGCCCTGTTCCTTCTTGTTGTCTGTCTTCTTGAGCAGATCGCTTTTTCTCTTTGGGTTGTTCTTTGCAAAGTTGCTTAGGTCACCTATGTAGTATGTTGGTCTTTGTCTTTCTCTCTCTGCATTTCTTTACGTTTGTCTTTCCAAAAAGCAGCAGTTTCTCTAGTCTATTTTTTTCTGTTTATATGATTAAAAAAATCTCAGTTGTCTTTTCCGGTGGTTCTGAGAAATATATCCTTCAAAACCTGCCATTTGGAACACCTCTCTATTTGTTTTCCTCTCTATCCACCAAATTCTGCGTGGGTTACCTTGTAAACCTGCCTAATAATCTGCAGCCAGAAAAAAATTGTTTGCCATTTAGGTGTCCATACCCTTATACAAACCTTATACCATACATAATTATGAAGGTACGAAGAAGCTATCATCGAAGATGAAATCCTTCCCCCACCCCAACCCAACCAGGGCAGTGCTACTGACTGAAGTTGTCTTTAGGTCATTCCCAAAGAGGGGATATTAACATGTTCTTATATACAGTAGAATTGTAAATGGGCTGATCTATCGACGTCCTGCTCATACTGTGCCGGAACAACGTAAGGGGAACTGCTTCTTTTTCTTTCACCATCCTTACTATTGTCCTTTTTCCTCTACTTCTTTTGCATGTTTGTCACTCACTTGTGAACTGCTATTTTAGAGATGCCTTGATAGTCGAAGCAGACTTTGTGCTGTTGAGGCTAGAGAGGTAGACAAAGTAAACCTGATTTCCCAATTGGAATTTTCTGTTGACATCCACCCCTTGGCGCTTATATGACCTTATGCGGTTGCGGAGATCCGTAAAACCCTACTAAACCTAAACTTAGAAGATGAAGTGGATGGGGTAAGAACAAAAATTGAAGCCATTAATAATAGGGAAAAAAAAGAAAGCTTAAGATATTTCGCGTCACGCGGAAACTTTCCGCACCGCAAGATATCAAGGGGGAAGCTAGGGAAAGATAGGCTTGTACGCCCAAGACTTATGGAAATGAGGGCTTAAAAGGAGAAGGGTGGAAATCAATCGCGTTTGCAATAATATCGAAGGGAGGAAAGCGGTGTAGCGAGTTATCCTTTAGGGAATTCCGCGGGATAAAGCTTTCACGTTGCTGGCAGCGTTTTTTCCTGTCCTGTGTTTTATGGATGGACTCTGTCAGTGGGTCGAGAGGGAGCACTGACCCCCAGGTTTTGTACAGAAAAGAGGATGGTATGAGGCGTTGAGTGGTGAAAAGAATAAGACACTCCGAGAGGTCGTTACTTGATGATAAACGAGAGGATGACAGGAAGTACAGAGATAGGCCTTTCGTGTCCACAGGGCTCGTACAGACAGCACAGTCATATTATATACGTGCGTTTTTTGGTTAAATAAACACCAATAATAAT
>NW_004797360.1:1488362-1489872 GCF_000002075.1 Aplysia californica
GGGGAAAGGAGATTACTGGCGACGACGTTTTTTTCTCTCTTTATTTCTTCCCTCCAGATTGGTCGTGACGTTTGGGTTATTACCAGTTATTCTCAATGGTGTTATGTGGCCCCTTTTCGTGCTGTGACGGGCTGGGTGCTCGGTCAAGTGATACGTCCCACCAATCTAGTCTATGGGCACGGTAAAAGGCCCAATAAGAGACTACTAAGACATGTATAGCCTTACAGGCCACGATTGACTGGAAGTAAAAGTTTTGGAATTGGGTTTGAAGGGAGAGATAGACAGACAGACAGACAGACACACACACACACACACACACACACACACACACATACACACACACACGCATACACACACAAACACACACATACACACACACACACACGCACACAGACACACTCAGAGAGAGGGAGAGAGAGAGAGAGAGACAGACAGACAGAGAGACAGAGACAGACAGAGAGACAGAGAGACAGAGACAGAGACAGAGAGACAGAGAGAGAGCATGGAAGAGACAGACGGTGACAAAGGAATAGAAAGAAAGAGAGGGAAAGGGGGGGGGAGAGAAAGAAAGACAGAGAGAAAGAGAGGGATGAGGCAGAGACAGAGACAGACAGAGAGACAGAGAAACAGAGAGCGAGCGAGAGAGAGAGAGAGAGAGCGAGAGAGACAGCGAGAGAGAGGTATAGATAGATAGATAGATAGGTAGATAGATAGATAGATAGATAGATAGATAGATAGATAGATAGATAGATAGATAGATAGATAGATAGTTATGGGAGAGAGAACCTTCTTGATTCACCCACTCAAATCCGTACAAGTAAATAGGTTTTGTGGCGTCAGTGGCCTAGTGGTTAGGCTCTCGGACTCGCAACCGTAAGGTCGTGGGTTCGGATCCCTTCAGGGGCTCAACGTTGTGTCCTTGGGAAAGGCTCTTTACACGAATTTTCCTCACTTCACCCAAGTGGGAATGGGTACCCGGCTATAGACAGCGAAAGATCTTGTCATTTTGTTAGTGTTTGAGCGCTTAATCAGCTGCTTGCACTGTATGCTTCCCGGGAAGCTGAGAATGTTTCGGAGTGTTCTATGGTCTTCTGGGGTAATAATATAGTGTGAAGCGCATAGAGCCTGCTGTTGAGCGTGGATATGCGCTATACAAATGCTATTTATTATTATTATTATTTTGGTGATTTTATAACATCATGTTTTTTGGATAATGCAGAAGAGCAATTTCCTCTTATGGCAATTTTCCATCATGTGAATGGTAATAATTTAGGTGTGTATTGCATTTGTTTTAATCCCAATATCCTTTTGCATATTGTTTCTCATAACATAATCGACCGTGTTTAGATTAGTTTAATATACATTTTACGGAACTTGCAACACTTTTAAGTGCCAAAGATTAGAGTTTCAAAAGAGTAACAAACGTAAAAGGAATGTGGGCGAGTGTTTGTATGTCTTTGTGTGTGTTTGCGTGTGTGTGTGTGTGTGTGTGTGTGTGTGTGTGTGTGTG
>NW_004797360.1:1491241-1492437 GCF_000002075.1 Aplysia californica
CTATCAAACATCTATCGTCCTTATCTCCCCTTCTTCTTTTTTATGTTTGTTACTCTCTTGTAACACCTCTAATCTTCTGGCGTTCATATGACCTTATGCAGTTGCGAGCGCCGTAAAACGTCTGCTAAGCAAGCAGACAGACAGACCGACAGATAGGCCGAGAAGCAGAGAGCCAGACAGATAGATAGACAGACTGACAGACATACACACATACAGACAGAGACAGAGACAAAGACAAAGATAAAAAAGAAACATTTCGAAAATGAAGACAGTTCCATCGGAAGCTGAAACAACAATTTCCCCATCTCTAATACAATAATTGCTCAGCTCGACCTAACAGTCCACAGAACGCCTGGCTTAACAAGGCTGAGGCAAGGGGCTGGAGAACGTTCTTCTTGTACAGCTGATCGTTCGAATCGATCATTTCTCTGCCCGGCACGCAAGACTTTAAAGTGGGGTAAACTGTCACGAGATTTTATTTCACGTGCATTCTGAACAATATTTTTTTCTGAGTTGAAAGAAAATTGACAGAATCTAACCATTTTTGGGGGAGCACAAGCGCTCTTAAGCAAACGTTTTCATTTCTTTCATCTGATATATGGGTTAGTATGTGTCGCTCAAAGAAAAAAAATTAACACGATTAAATTTTGTGCTATAGACAGTTTGAGAGCGATTTTTAAAACTTGAAATTAGATTATGAAGGTACTGCTGCTGCTGATGTGTCCACTCGATGTTCTTAGTGTCCAATCAACAAAACAAATACCCTTTTCAAATCTGATTATTTAATGTCGTCTGACAATACTATTATGAAAACCTTAGAATAAAAATATATGCCCAAACGAAGCATGTTCCTTTGAGTTGCCTTACAGAATAACACAGAAACTTTTGTATTTCCGTTTGACACCTCTGCACTGTCTGATTTTGGGTCTCTGCTCCGACCCGATCAAGCGTATCCGACAAGTTAGACAAGTATTCACCCCGCTTTAACATGCAGCATGCAATCAGGAGACGAGAAGGGTGACCCTTGTCTAAAACCCTGATCCCAGATGCCAATCCCAATGTGTGAGAGAGAGAGTGAAGAGAGAGAGGGGAAGAAGAGAGTGAGAAAGAGGGTGGAGGGAGGAGGAGAGAAAGGGATGGAGAGAGAGAGGGAGAGAGAGAGAGAGAGAGAGAGAGAGAGAGAGAGAGAGAGAGAG
>NW_004797360.1:1493279-1508677 GCF_000002075.1 Aplysia californica
TGTGTGTGTGTGTGTGTGTGTGTGTGTGTAGGAAAAACGTTCCAAACAATAAGTTAGTAATTTTTGTTTTGAAAAAAGTTCAGTAATCTAATGTGCTGAAGGTTCAATACCTCAAATGTACCGATGTGCGTGCTCTGTCCCAAGAAGCATAGCCACATAGAACAAGGCGGTACCAAGAACAACAATGACAGCAGCTACAGGGAACTTACCAAAACAAGAGACTAAATCAAATTAGTGTATTTTTTTACCGTCTACAAGTTCCTATTTGTGATTGGAAACATAAATGTAAACAAGAAAAATGAAGAAACCTCCACTTTTAGAATTCCGAAAAGTCAGACTGTTCCAATGTGCCTTTTCTCCTTTTTCTGATCTTAGAAGATGTTACTTTTCTTTCTTACATAGCGGAATGGGCGAAGATATTCAACGTGATTTGTGCGGTGGATTAGCAAAACCGAGAGGCTGTGTCTGCCGAATCTTTTCCCATTATTCATTTTGTCTTTTCTTTTCTTTCTGGCTTTACCAAACTCTGAAGGTTTTATACTGAAGCTGAAACGAAATTGGCAAAGACCTTATTCGACTTGAGTTGTTGGACATTAGGAATGTGTATTTGTGCGCTATGGATTGCGATGTTGACGTTAAGCTTTGTGGAATCTTCCTCACGGTTTCTTCAGATTTTATTCTAAGTTTGGAGATGTCTGGTTTAAATCAAATCGATGTCTCTGTAGATTCCTAATTCTCTAATATAGCTTCGTAAATCAATAAAAACCTGCATTATTCTTTCTTCTACGCCCCCTCCCCCTTTCCCTACTCGCTAAGACTCATCTCACCGGCTACAGACGTACATGTGCCCCACCACACGTACACAGACACACACACACACACACACACACACACACACACACACACACACACACACATATACACTCATTTACACACAGATACACAAACACACACAGACACACACACAAACACACGCACACCACAATCTTTCCTTTGGCATCTCTGCCTCTGTTCGTCACGAATCTTCTAACATGAGAATCCTTCTATCTTTATTAATTTGTTCAATTTCAGAAAGTCTTTCTGACTGTCTGTGTCTGTCTTTCTTGACTGCGTCTGTAAGAATAAATGGTAAAAGCACAGCTCGGGGGCCAGCTCAAAAACTAGTGATGTTTGCTGCCCATAAGTAGGTGTTTTGATTTGGATTTTGTACTTTGCCACCCACTATATATATATATATTTTATATATATATATATATATAATTGAGGCCAAAGCCTCATCATGTAGCAGCTCAGAAGTAGGTAATGTTTGTTACTCAAAAGTTTGTAATATTTCCTGCTCAAAAGCTGGTAATACTTACTTCTCTTCTCAAAAGTTGGTAATACTTACTGATCAAAAGTTGACAAAGCTTATTGCTTAAAAGTTGGCAATGTTTACTGCTAAAAAATTGGTAATACTTCCAGCTCAAAAGCTTGTAATACTGCTCAAAAGCTGGTAATACTACTCAAAAGCCTGCTGCTCAAAAATTGGAATCAGGTGATCGTCAATTTTTGGGCATGCTGAGTTATTGTTATCGTCAAAAAGCTTGTTTATTGGCCTTGCTTTCAATGAAAATAATATTCATCTACCTGTCTTGAACAGTAGTTGGGATAATTGCTGTTGAAAGAGGTAGGTGTCTCCTGGTGTCAAATGTAAAATTGTCGAAAATAGTGCCTCCAAAGTTTGGTGATTTCCACAGCTTAGGTTTTCTTAGAAATTGTAAATTTACTTGTTTCAGGAAAACCTACTCAGAAATGTGTTTTTAAATGTACTAAAAGGTACTGAGCAGAAAACAACAACAACCAACCCCCCCCCCAAAAAAAAAAAACCAAGGAAAAAAAATCGATGAAAATTGGTAAACTCGTAGACAAATTTTAATGCTGGTTTCTTCGATTTCATTGTTTTGACGAGCTCCTGATTTCACTACGATGCCTTATAATATATTGATTATCTCCCCAGATCCTGTCGGGACTTGGCATCAGAGAGCTGCACCAGCTTCTGTCTTACACTCAAGGCGCCGGGGTCATCATCGGTGCAGGTCTGGGCAGCATGGTGGCAGACATCTACGGCAGGAGGAGAATCCTGTACACTTCTCTCTCAGTCATGCTCGTCTTCCATTGCCTTGTGGCTCTGTCCATCTCGTGGGTTATGTTCATTTTCCTGAGAGTTGTCGCAGCTGCCTCTGCTGGTAAGGAAATTTGTCTCCGTAGTTCTGGAGTTTTATTTCAAAAGACAGTTTATTGTTATATTTTCCGGTTTCTTAAAGAGTTGTTAAATACGCTACTTTATAATAACAAAGTATTATCTGAAATATTTGGCCGTTTTTGAGTTACTAGGACCATGGGTTCAGAAACAAACTGTTTTGCCTGCTCTATCAAAATCGTAAGATTATTCAGAGTTGTTAAAGGTTCAGGAGAGTCAAAACAACAACAACAACAACAACAACAACAACAACAACAACAACAACAACAACAACAACAACACAACAATAACAGCAGCCACAACAAAAGCAACAAACAACCTCCCTCTCCAACATATTATTTACTTCTTAACAGCCAAGTGTTTGAATATCTTCAAAACATTCTTTTCGCCTTATTCTTTAATATATCAATACATGGCCAGGGTAGAAATGGGCGCCATGTTTTAAACTATCAGGGGGAATCGCTATCTCAATTTCATCCTCAGCTGGATATACAGTCTTTTGAAATAAAACTCCAGAATTGCAGTATAACTGTTCCATCGCATTCAAGGGTTATGTTATATTTCTGAGTTATTGCATCTGCCTCTAGAGGAAAGGAAATTAGTCTTTATAATTGCTGTCTAACTCTTCCATATCTCTCCATTGCCTCCATGGGCTATGTCTATAATATTTCTAAGTGAGGAGCCTCTAGAAGTAAGGAAACGAGTCTTCTTGACTGGCGTTTAACTCCTATCAATGTCTTGATATTTGCCTTCATAGTACTTACTTACTGCCCGTCACGCCATGTGGCGTTTAGGGTAGCTACAAAGGATCTCCAACTCTATCTGTTTTGGGCCATCTTGGTCAACGTCCTCCACGAATGGTTCAAGAACTTCATTTCAGACTCTAAATTGCGTCTCCAGGTCACTTTGGGTCTGCCCCTCTTGCGATGTCCTTCTGGTGTCCAGTGGAGGACAGTCTTTACAAAGGTGTCTGGTTCTCTTCTTGAACATGCCCAGTCCATCTCCATTTTCTCTTTGTTATTATGGTGGTAATGTCCTCTTGCCTACATTGCCTTGCCTTCTTGGGTTATAGTTGCCGGATGACCAGAATGCGGGTCTTCATAGAGTTAATTGCTGTCTATCTCTTCCACGTCTTTCTAAACAGAATTGGGTATACTATTCGACCTTGGAGGCTTCTTTTTTTAGACATCTTTTTGCGTTTTTAATTTGTTTTGTTCAATTATTTTTTTGGGCGGGGGGGTTGTTCTGTTTTGTTTCTTTGTTTTGTTTTGTTTTTGTTTTGGTTTTTTTGTGGGGGGGTTTTTTGGTTGTTTTAGTGGTTTTGTTTTGGTTTTTAAAACAGTATTTTTGCAACAGCGCTACTTACACGAACGTCCCGTGGCTAATGATTCCAAAACTGTAAAATGTGGCATAAAACTTGTGGAATATTTATTCAAGAATTTTACACTTTTACGATGTGGTCATGCGCGTCCGGAAGGAATTTGTGGAGTGGACAGCGATCCTGTTGATAGTAAAAAAGAGGGTTGATTTATTTGGGCTTATTATGTCCTTGTTTAAGTTTTACTGTTTGTGTTGGAAGTGCGGGGGGGGGGGGGGTGGGATTGCGTTACTCTCATCAACTTATTACACAGGCTTTTAGTTTTATTAGGGGCAATGTTTCGGCAATATACGAACAGGCCCCCACCACCACGTACACAGGATGTAATATAGAAAGATGCACTTAAGTATACACTCATGCATGCATGCTTTCACTTCTGCTGGGTTGGGGTCTAGGGTGTAGCGGTTAGAATGCGCTTTGCCTTCAGGGGCAGGAGACGTGAGTTCGAAGTATCTGTCTGTCTGTCTGCTTTTCTTTCTTTCTTTTCCAATGCGTCCAGAAGAGCACATACAATAGGCCACTAAACTCATTTCGGTTTATCACAATTCAGCAAAATATTGGGCGTGCAACAGCAAACTAACTTCGAGCTACATGTACTTGACAAGTTTACAAGCCATCTCAATAGCTAGCTAAGTACCTGTAAATCTGCCGATGCCAGTTGGTGCAGTGATCAAGCACTTCATCTTGCACGCACTTAGACAGCAGTTCGATTCCCATGGGAGGATCATTATTTCCTTGAGTATTTGCGTCTGCTTGCTAGAGAAGAATGTCTTCTGCACATACTTTAAAAAAACTCTTGACAAGCAACACCTCCTCTCACAAAAGATCTGAAACATTCACATGTTTAGTGACTACAATCATCGGTAAGGCACTCTGTGTTTACATGGTGCATAAAATTAAAAGAGATTTTGTGTGATTACCGTCTTAAGTTTTGGGTGAAAAGAGACTGCCGACCAATAATTGTGCAATTGCGATTACTTATATTATGAAACTCTACTCATGCCTGGCCAGAAAAAAACAATTAGTACTAAGAACACTATCTAATTATGAGTTTTGTAATCATTTGTTGTCTAAACAGGATAACATGGATAGTCTATTGGTCAGGCTCTCAGACTCGTAATTGCGAGATTGCGGGTTCAAGGGGATTGACTTTGTGTCAAAAATGAACAACACTTTATACAAAAATTTCACAGTTGGTACGGTCTTATCGGAGATGGAAATTAAATAAATTCGGAGGTCCCTCCACTTAATAACGTTGCAGTGTTGCCAGGGGTGTTAAACCTGTATTACAATCCCGAAAAGGTCCGAGACGACTACACATTATCGAGGAGAAAAGTCGTTGTCTTAGACAGATCGCTACTTTAGAACTGCAAAGTTCTACCTGACGTTTTTGGCCGTTTTAGGTTACTAAGATCATGAGGTCATAAACCAAATGTGAGGCAGCGTGGTGGAATCAGGCACTCGTCAATTTTTGGGCATGTGGAGTTATTTCTGTCATCTTAAAACCTGTTCATTTGCCTATCTTTCTGAGTAAAAAGTACCCATCTATATTTAATAGAAGTCGAAATGTTTCTGATTGAAGTAAGTGGGGTAACCTGATTTCAGAGGAAAAATAAGGGAGAAAATGACCGCCAAAGCTTGGTATCTTTGAATGCGTGAGAGTCCTTGAAAACTGAAAATTTACATTTTTAGTACCTTTAATCAACGTTTTTCGGGATAATTTACTCAGAAATGTGTTTTTAAAAGGACATAAAAGCTGTTGAGCTTAAAAACAAAAATTTGATAAAAATTGCCAAATAGGCAGAAAAATGCCAATATCTTTGATTTCATTATTTTGACGAGAGCCTGATTTCACCACGCTGCCTCACAAATGTTCTCTCTGCTCTATCAAAATCGTACGATAATTCAAAGTCGTTTTTCAGATTTTCAAAGAATTGCATTCGAAAAATCTTGACTCTTTGCGAAACTCCAAATTTATTCGTTAAATTTCTCATAACTAGGTATTGCGCATATAAAACTTCTAAGGTAACGAAATGGACATCTTGAACAGTGTCATAATATGTGAAGCATCGTGATGAAATCAGGCGCTCGTCACAATTTTGAGATCGAATAAATATGCACTTTTCCCGCCAGTTTGGTAATTTTCATTGAGTTTTTGTTTTTATGCTCAACATGTCCCTTTTATGTCCGTTTAACAACACATTTCCGTGTGCATTTTACAGGACTCTCAAACCATTGGTTACCAGAATTTGACGACCATTTTCTCGCGAATTTTACATCTGAAACCAGGCGATCCTCACCTTCTTCATTCACAAACATCTCGTCTTCTATTCAAGATAAATAGGCAATTTTTTCATCGAAACTTTAAGTTGATACCAGTAACTCCACATGCCCCAAAATTGATGAGCGCCTGATTCCATCGCGCCGTGACACATAATATGTGGAAAAACGAGTGAGAAAAGGGGAAGTGGATATTTATACAAGTAATTGTCTCAGACAGGTGGCCGTTTCAGCAATTCGCTTGGAATTTTGCATATTTTTCTTTTGAATAATGTTATGACTGCTCATTATAAAATCAGTTGTTTTAATTTCTGAGGACTTTCTTGTCAGGGTGGGTGGTTGGCGGGTGCTCTGCTGTGATTTGCTCCTTTTTTGCTGTCAAAAAATATATCGTCTTTATCTCTCCACCTTCTTTTTCATTTTTGTTACTCTCTCGTAACACCTCAAATTTTTGTCAATTATATTAGGACCTTATTGTGTTGCAAGGGCCGTAAGACTTTTACTAAAATAAATGTCACGTCAGGGCACATCACTATCATACATCCGATAATCTGCTAATGATAAGAATATTAATAATGATGGTATTTGTATACCTCATGCCCCCGCTCAACAGCAAGCTCTTTGCGCTTTACACTATATTATTACCCCAGCAGATCATAGAACACTCCGAAACATTCTCAACTTCCCGAGAAGCATACAGTGCAAGCAGTTAATTAAGCGCTAAAACACTAACAATCTGACAATAATTTTTGCTGCTTATAGCTAGCTGGGTGCCCATTCCCACCTGGGTGAAGTGAGGAAAATTCATGTAAAGAGTCTTTCCCAAGAACACAACGTCAGGCCCCTAACGGGATTCGAAACCACGACTCATGAACTTACAGTTGTGAGTCCGAGAGCCTAACCACTAGGTAAGGCCACTGACGCTAAGCTGTTCAATATCACCAGAGCAGCAGCTGCTGATGCACGGTCTATTGATTTGTTGCTTTGCGACAGGTGGAAGTGTTCGCGATGCCAAACACCTGTAGCAGTATATTATTGTTCGCTACCCTAAAAGTACAACGTTCTATCTGCTCAGTACCTAGTTTTGAGAAATTTGACGTTTAAGATTTTTATTCTTCACATCATGTCATGCTTTTTCGAATGCGATTCTTTGAATATCTTGATAACGACTCCGAATAATCTTACGATTTTGATAAAGCAGATAGAACATTTCGTTACTGACCTCAGGATCCTAATAACTCTAAAAGGCCAAAAAAGTCAGATAGAACTTTGTAATTCTGAGGTAGTATATAGATTGCAGGTGGTCACTTACATGGAATCGTGGTGAAACCAGGCGCTCGTCGGCCAGACGACACATTTGAGTCACGACAAGGGTGCTCATCATTTTTGGGGCATATAAAGTTATTGGTATCATCTTAAAGCTTGTTTATTTGTTTTGTTACTTGGTTTTTTTTAAACAATCCCATCTGTCTTGAATAGAAGTCAAGACATTTGCGACTGAAGGAGGTCTCAGAGGTAAAATTAACGAGAAAATGGCGGCCAAAATTTATTGACTTCCAAAGCTTGAGTGCTCTTTGAAACTGCAAATTTGCTATTTTGTTTCATTTCGTGTCTCTAATCAACCGTTTGCAGTAAATTTCATACTGAAATGCGTTTTTAAATGGACAGGGATGGTACTGAGATAAAAATAGAACATTTAAAAACAATTACCCAACTGCCAGAAAAAAATGCCAGTTTTCTTGATTACATTGTTTTAACAAGCGTCTGATTTTACCTCGCCAGTTCACACTTATTCTTTTTTTTTTTGGCATGTTGTTATTAGTATCCCCCTGAAGCGGACCCACTTGCCTTGCTTTTGTTGAAAAAAAAATACCAGTCCATCCTGAAAAGAGACGAGATATATAAGACTGAAGGATCACCTGATGTCGGAGGTACAATTAGCGAAAAATTGGCCGCTCAGGTTTGGTGACTTGCAAATTTGTAGCGTATGTGGAAACTGTTGATTAGCTTTTTTTTCTTTTTTTTTTGGTGGGGGGGGGGGGGGGGGGTAATCCTGTGATCCACGATTGTCAGTAAAAAAAATAAAAATTAATGTGCTTTTAAATGGATATAAGAGGCGTTGAGACCAAAACACGAATTTTTAAAAAAAAAAAAAGTTAAAAAAAACAACTCCCCAAAGTCTCCACCCCCCTCCGAAAACTTCATAAAAATGGCCATACTGGCGGTAAAATGTCGGGCGCATGATTTCACCACCATGAACCACATATTATTATACATTTGCAGCTGTGTGTTGCCATGTCATTACTTTTGCGCTTGTCAGGCTACGATTGTGTTTCGTCCAAGACGCAGTGAGCAGTTTTTTGGTGGTTTTTTAAGAGCAAAAATACATATTATTGTATCTTTGAGTGAACAAATCTTAGTGTAGTGTGTTTTGGGTGTATCTATCTCTGTGTGTGTTTTTATATGTGAGTTTATATATTATATATATGTCATATATACGTAATATATATACGTGTATATAATTCACCTATCTATCTATCTATCTATCTATCTATCTATCTATCTATCTATCTATCTATCTACCTATCTATCTATCTATCTATTTATCTATCTATCTATCTATCTATCTATCTATCTATCTATCCATCTATCTATCTATCTATGTATCTATCTGTATATCTATCTATCTATCTATCTATCTATCTATCTATCTATAAATTAATGAGTGTGTCTATGGTGTGTGTGCGTGTGTGTGTGTGTGTGTGTGTGTGTGTGTGTGTGTGTGTGTGTTTGTGTGTGTGTGTGTGTGTGTGTGTATGTGTTGTGTTTGTGTGTGTGCATGTGTCCATTTCTGCAGTGGTATGGAACGTTAAGATAGGTTTGGGCTACTGTTCTTGTTTATATGACACCACACTAGACACAAAAGAAGAAGAAGAAGAAGAAGAAGAAGAAGGAGAAGGAGAAGGAGAAGGAGAAGGAGAAGGAGAAGGAGAAGGAGAAGAAGAAGAAACACTTTAGAGTAAAACTGATAATAACAGATAGCATTAAAATTTATATAACGCAAATTCCAGCTTACGAGCTAACTCAATTACGTTTTACAATCAATAATGTTATTACCTGTAGACACAGACACAATCCTAGACCCCACACAGGAACAGACAATGTTACATAAAAACAGAGTCACAGACTGCCAAAGGGAAAATGATAGTCACGCAAAAGTGCAATATCAAACTGCTAAATCGAAATTCACGTTAGAAGGCATAACTATTGCCTTTAGAAAAGTGTGGGTGCATTGGTGGGGAAAGCGGAGGGTGAAGGGCATTATGGTTAGACTAGACGTGTGCATGATATTAGAATAATGTAAAAATACTGTGCATTGATAATTATGTTATCTGTCTATTCGATTGTGAATTGCATGCAGCAATGACCATATCCACTCATTTGTGCAATTCCGATGACTTATATACCAGCTTAGCGCGATATTTATTTATTAAAATTAATATGTCTACATCAGCTACAAAGTCTACATGGGCTGTGTCCTTGAAAACAATACGCATACCCTTGCTCAGAACACGGTGATACAGTGTCGCGACCGGCATTGAATCTTTGTATAATAAAGCAACTTTAGGGGCTCTCGTGGTCTAGAGGTCACGGTGTTCACTTCTCATTCAATAGGTCCTGGGTTTGGATTCTGGCAGAAATGGAATATTTTCTTCTTTAAAATAAAAATTATCTCTTCCCCCCCCCCTTTTTCCCTGCTCTCCAATCATGTTCTGTCTTCTGCTGTCGTCTTCCCTTTCTACCCCCATTCCCCCACCCCCACTTACCCCCTCCTGTGGACTCCTGACTCTTTCTGCTGCCTTTCTACTGCTACGAGTACTCCTTGCCTCCTTCATACTGTTGTCTTTCAGCCACGCCCTTGATCTTAGGGTAGGTAAGATTGACCACCTAGCCTTCTCAGATAAGGACAAGTCTATCTCACATATGTGAGGGGAACTAACTACAAAAAATATCTCGACTGCTGCTAGCGCTTATTTTTTTCCTCTACTTTTTACCGTCCTATAATCAGATCGTGACCTCGATTATGACACCGACTCCTGGCCGCGAAAAGCTAGACAAAAACAGCCAAATGTGAAATAAAAAATTAATAATTGCCATTTTCTTCCAAGCAGTTTAGACTCACTAGTATAAAATACTGACATCTCTGCTTCTTTCCTTTGTGTTTGAGTATTCACATCTAAAGTTAGATTTGATGTTAGTTGGAATAAATATTCATTTAAATACTTTCCCGATTGTTTTAGCGGTTGAACATGCAAAGAACATGAATTCAGGGTTTGTTTTCATTCACAACTCAGTGTTGAGTGTTGCGGTTGCCGTCTCGAGTAAGATTCTTGTTTGAAATGTCCAGGCCCTAGGCTATCTGGTACCATCTCACTTTGATTACCCTGTCGAACAAGTCAGCCTTCGCCCCTGGGCGGGTCGTGTCCTCGATGATTTAAATAGTGTCGATAGAGGCTTAAAAACATCAACTTAAAAAAATACAAACTTCATTTGTAGGAAGTTCTCAATTGGGAAAATGCTAAATACATAGCCTAACGTTTCAATTTAAAGGCAGAAATTGAGTCTTTAAAGTAATTATTCAGCTTTGCGTGTTTTATACAAAATTAGTCAATGCCTGGTACACTCTGTTTGCACATATGAAAAAGGGTTATATAATAGGGATCTACATCCAAATGTTATCGTCATCATCATAAAGAGGAAGACCTGGAACAGACACCGGTGATTATCGTCTTCCGTTCATTTATCCGCTCCGATGCTCTCAAAAATCCAGTCGTGTTGGTAGCCTAGTGGTTAGGCTACCAGACTCGTAATCGTGAGATTACGGGTTCGGGGGTTCGAGCCTCAGCTCGGTCCAACGTTGTGTCCTTGGGAAAAGCACTTAACACGAATTTCCTCTCTGGCTCGGTCCTTTCGGAGAAGGACGTTAAACTCGAAGGTCTCTCCTTTTAAATAACCTGATAATGTTTAATCGGCGCGTTCAACGTATATCATTGCACCATTTTTTTCTCTAAAAAATCCCACAGTACCATCAGTGGCCCCGTTACCCACCTGTTCAGAATAAGATTCTCTGGGTCCGCCGTTGCCTCATTTGTCTCCTTCTGTCTTCCCAGTGAGAGCTAGACGTCCGAAGCCTTAGCTCAGATCAAGTGTCATAGAAACTGCATCTGCGGCTTCCTAATTGATTTCATTAGTGAGCGTTCTACCCGGCTTTTTTCCTTTCTGCCTTGTTTGATATCTTTTTTTGTCCATAAAATTCTCTAAAGTTCCCGAAGAAACTACGTTTCTTTTGCGACTGTTATATTTTTTTTCAATCTTTGATAACTGCCCAGCATCCAGAGCTGTATAGGACGGTTGACCACAATGATTAAGTCACAACGCGGTGGAATCAGGCCTCGTCAATTTTTGAGGATGTGGAGTTAACCGTATCCTCTTAAAGCTGGTTTATTGATCTTGCATTCGATGAAAAAAAAACCCCTCTTATCTTGAATAGAAGTCGAGAAAATATGCCCGGTTGAAAAAGTAGGGGGGTCACCCGGTTTCAGAGATAAAATTATGGAGAAAATTACCACCAAAGTTTGGTAACTTCTTTAGCTAAAGAGTCCTTGGGAAATCCAGTTTACATTTTTGTGCCTCAAATCAATGGTTTAAAGTAAACTCCACATTGAAATGTTTTAATAGACATACAAGATGTTGAGTAAAAAAAACCCCAAAATTTCCATACCGCCAAATAATACCGTTTTCTTTGCATTCACTATTTTGACAAATGCCTTATTTCACCTCGACGCCTCATAATTATATTATTCATTTTTAGAAACCAATAAATCTTTCTCCTGTCACTTTTTTATGAATAGTTCTCGACTTCTGATTTGGGGAAATATGAACTTGAATTACTACGGTCAAGTCTTTTTCTAAGACAAGATGTGTGTGTGTGTGTGTGTGTGTGTGTGTGTGTGTGTGTGTGTGTGTGTCTGTGTGTATGTGTTAATATATATATATGTATGTGTATTTGTGTGTGTGTGTGCTTGTTCGTTTGTTTCGGTTTGCTCTTTGTTGTGTGTGGGATTTTTTGTCTAGCAGGGATTATATTTTTCTATTTGAAAGTCTCATGACGTGATTCCAAATGACTTTACTTGTGGTATGATTTTGTGGTGTACATAACTCAGATGGGCGTTGGCATCTTAGCATCTAAATGCTAATGGTTTCACGTAACGCAACACATCTTCTTTTCTAAGTATGTGTCCATAATATGTGCAGTGTATTAATATCTTTCTACTTGTATTTAAAAGTTAAAGGTTTTGTTTCACTTCGTTATATATTCCTATGCCGCCGTTCTTTTTCCCATACGAAAATCTAAAGAAATAATATCCACGAGTTTTCAAACAATAAAGGTAGTGGTTTTAAGAAAATTAATATTACAAAGTATTCAGGGAAAACTAATGGACATAAAAGCCGTATGACGATGACGATTAGGGTGGGTTGATTTTGTTGTAACTTTAGTATGCTTTTAAGAAGATAACAAATAACGGTGACGTTCAAAAAGCATCTCATCTTTCTTCGAGATCAATATTGTGGGTGCTTGCAACGATGCTTTAACCCCACCACCCCCCCAAAAAAATTTTTTTTTAAATTAAAAAATAAAGAAAATGCCTTAATGAACGGTGGTGGCGCTTTAAAATTTTTGCTTTTGTTGTTGTTTTTGTTTTTCTTGTTGTTGTTTCTGTTGTTGTTGTTGTTTGCTTGTTTGTTGTTAAGGATGGGGGTGTCTTCTTTTAGTTGTGTGGTACCTTAGTGAACGAAGTAATGGGCGACGTAGAGGCGTGAGCATGACAATACTCTAGCTTGGTGATGAGACTACTGAGAGGCTCGAGTGCCAAAAACAGCTGGATAACAAGACAAAATAAGCCAGTCTTTATCCTCTGTGAAAAGAGGGAAAAGGGAGGATGGGTAATACTATATCTATTTATAGACACGGAAGTAAGAGTGATGGTATGGAGTGAAAGAACTAAAAAAAAAAAAAGAAAGAAAAATCGTGCTGGTGACGTATGAGGAAAGAAAAAGCGACTATGCCGAAGAAATATCTCGCCCTAGTGTAACTGATCATGATATCGATACTCAATGTTTTCGTTGTGGTTTTGCAGCTTACAGATTAGGTTTGAATGATGAATGAAAATAAGACTTTCAGGTGGCTTTGGCGTGCCCTTAAGAATTCTTCTTGTGTTAGCTACTAATTATGACTGTAGACAGTGAAAATGATAGTTCTGTCTTTCTTGCTACTTTGCCTGTATACATTGAAGAGTTCTCCTGATTTTTTTCTTCTGTTGCTGTCCTCATCTGTGCCTCGGTCTATCTCTGAACTAGAAGCATGCCAGCTGGCCTCGACTGTGCCCTGCCTCGACTGTGGAAGTTATCACTGACACTCTCAAAAAGAGTAAATTAATGATTGACTGATAGTATGAATTGAATCTTATTTTTCGATTGTTTTTAACGAAAGAACATTCGTTGTTGAAATTTAACAATGTCATTTAAATTTGCTCTGATTTGCATTCAAAAAGGAAGAAATATTGAACAACACAAGCTGAATTGACATTTTAGGGGGGACTATCTCTCCACCACCAATCTGAAGATGGAGAACAAAAAATTTAAGTTACAACTACAGTGTTTAAGTCCTGTAATTATGACTTTCATCAATACTCAAATATTTAAATGAAATTGTAACAAACTGGGCCTGTGACAAACTGGGCAGCCCCCCCCCCCCTCTGTGCGATGTGCTTCGGGGGGGGGGGGGGAGCATATCTATCTATCTATCTATCTATTTATCTATCTATCTATCTATCTATCTATCTATCTATCTATCTATCTATCTATCTATCTATCTATCTATCTATCTATCTATCTATCTATCTATCTATCTATCTATCTATCTATCTATCTATGATGTTTTTGTGTGTACAAATCTGATATTTTGAATGCGCCCAAAATAAAACTGAACAACATTCACTTCATGTGCATTCGAGAGAGCTCTATAGCTATCGAAAATCGAGATAAAACACTAAACTACTTATTTTGTCTAGCTGTTTTCGATACTGTGGCCGATTACACCAGACGATGACGTAAAAAGTGCAGCCTAGGAAGGGGACCTCGTGAAAAAAGAGGAAACTTAGAGGAGTTTTTGCGAGGTAATATTGGATCCGTTGTGCCAGAGTCGAGAACAATACGAAAGCGTTGTTGCAGGCAGGAGCGAAATCATTGTGTGTTCTTTGTTTGAACCTAACATCTTTTTAGACCCGGGGCATAAATGGTAGATTATCATAGTGAATTCAAAACGGAGGAATAAAGAGGGGAGGGGTGGGTAGACTACTGTTGATATCTGATTAGACAAGAAGAGAAAGGCAAAATGAACAGGAGAAGTTTTAGAAAGAGCATTTTAATAATTCTTTTGAAAGAAATTCTAATAGGAGTAAAAAATAAAAATAAGAAAGTGTGAACTTTACCAGTACTTGTGTGCACGAGTATGTAACACTGTGTGCCTTTAAAACTGATTTGTAAGTCCATAATATAAAAAAATATGTATCATGTTAAGCGCATAGAGCATTGCATAAGTGGATATGTGCTATATAAATGCAATCGAGTATTATTCTTATCATTACTTAAGCGTTGTTTCTCAGACCCTTAGACATTTCTGCAATGAACTACTGTCTGTGACTAGTTCCCCCCCCCCCAAAAAAAAATACCCCTAAAAGCGGTTTGTACAAATATCGAAAGGAAAAGTAAGAGGTAAGGGAAGCTGAAAGCAACAACAAGATTTATATGCTGCACATTTGATAACGGACACTCACCCCTCCCCCTCCCCCACCCACCCCGAGAAAATGAAAAACATGCAAGCAAAAATAAATACTAAACAGAAAATGTGCATGAAAAGAGGGTATTATCCCTCTGGTCTGATCGTGTAATATTCCATCAGAGGTTTAGCAACTGTAATACATCTCTTGAAAAATTGCTCATCTTCAAGAGTAAAAAAAAAACACAATACAAAAAAACCCCACATCCAATATTGCACCTCCCAAGGACTGCGTAAATGGTTATTATATATGACCCCTCCCCTTCCCTCCTCCCCAACACCCCCAGAAGAACAGACTGAGACAATTGGAGCATAGAAGAAGAAGAAGAAGAGGAAATAGTAGTCATTGCTCTGAATTTCCTTTCCGTCTGGAGGGATGATAGGATTGCAGGATTGTTGTGAATCCAATTTCTGCAAGGTTGTAGAATGTGGGCCTTTTACAAACAGACCCAGGGATATCGGAGATGCTCACCTTTGAATAACCCCCTGCTTGTTTCTTCTTCATCTAACCTATTTTGTGTTACCTTTTATTTTGTGTTTTTAACCTTTTCTTCTTTTTCTTCTCTCTGTCTCTTTAAACTCTCATATATATGTATATATAT
>NW_004797360.1:1509547-1514286 GCF_000002075.1 Aplysia californica
ATAGATAGATAGATAGATAGATAGATAGATAGATAGATAGATAGATAGATAGATAAATAGATAGATAGATAGATAGGTGTTGTTATGCCATATGTCTATAGACTGTTTCAATTTATGTTTGGGTTATTAGCACAATAACACTCCTTTTCACCTGATCAGAACACTTACACAAAAACATATCCGCTTTTCCGTACCGAACCCACGGTATTTTCCTTCATTTTTAATGTAGGTGTTAATTGCTCCCATCGACGCAATTTAAACCAGGGTACGGGCTTTGACCCTTTCTGTCAAGGCCAACCAGCGCTGAGAGAGATACAACGTCCCAACAGAGAGACCATAATGCTCGATAAAATTTCTTTCCACGCGGGAATCGAACTCGGGTCTTCTGTGCACAACAGCAAAGCACCTAATCGCAACACCACAGACGCCAGACACATCTTTCTGCTAGGATGCTGTATCCCTCTCATCCACGGATCGAAACTGTGTTTATTTGGGCGTAAAAACACCTGCATAAAATCATACACCTGTGCAGAGCATTTCAAGTAAACCATCTTCTTTGTAGTTTCTAGGCATGTGAAGGTTAGAAGTGAAGTAAAACCTCCCCAATCGAAGAGAGCACAGTTGGAAGCCATTTCGTCCTGACCAATCTGCTAGCCACAGCTGAATAGCTGATCGCTAATAGGCGGTCCCCATTGGCAGGATCGGTTCGGTTCTGTTCGATTTCGTTTCATCGATTCCAAACGGGGTTTTTTTGCTTTTTGTTGTTGTTGTTTTCTTTTGTAAAAGTTTGACGGTGCTCGGGACAGTTGGTAGGAAAATTTTGAATTTTTTTCGGGTCGCAGCCTATTCTAATCGATTTTGGAACCAACAAGGGATCTTTAATGTGTGCAACTTGAACACGGGAACTTCGAGATTTTTCGCCTTTGTCCGAGAAGGCTAGGTGTAGATCTTTTCTAACCCTCTAGACCACGAGACCGCCCCCCCCCCCCCCCCCCCCCCCCCCGCGGGTTTGTTTGTTTTTAAGGTGACCATCGAATTCGCTCGAGTTATGCTACTATGGTAGCTTTTGCCCCTCCAAGGAGGAAAATCTGGCTATCCCCGGCTCAACTCGAATGACCGAACCGAACAGAACCGAATCGAACAGAATGGAGCCGACCAAACCGAAATAAACCAAACCTGTCAACGGGCACTACGTATAAGCTGTTGATATCTCAACTGAATTTTCCGCAGGACCATATTATTATCTTCAGAATTAATATCTATTATGTACAGTCTCGACTCATTGTTTCAACCTCGTCTCTTTACAGGGGCCACGCTAGTGGTCAGTTTTGTGATGGTCATCGAGTACCTGGGCCCGGACTGGCGGGACGCCTGCACGTGCTCTTGTTTGTGGACGTTGGGAGCCATCTTGCTCTCCCTGGAAGCCCTGGTGACGTCACACTGGCGCTGGATGGCTCTCATCTCTGGGGGTATTGGCCTGCCGCTCATCGGCACGTTCTTGTGAGTATTTTCTTTCGTTTTAGTAAGCGTTTTAAGGCACTTTCAACACAATTTTAGATCATGATATATGTGCCGAAGATTAGAGTTGTTACAAGGGAGTAATAAACATAAAAAAAAGAAGAAAGAGATATAAAGACGATAGATGTTTGATAGGAAAGAAGGAGAAAACCAAACCAGAGCACCCGCCAACCACCCTCTCTTGTGAACAGACGTGGAGGGAAAAACAAAACGCAACGTTTTTGTTTTTCTTTGTCTCTGTTTTTTGTTAGCAGTTTAAGGAGAATTACAGCACAACTCTTTATGTCAGTAGACGTGGAGGGTGGGTGTTTGGTGGAGGATGCTCTGGTGTGGTTTGCTCCTTATTTCCTATTTTTTAAAATCTATCATCTCTCTCTCTCCCCTCCTTCTTTTTTGTGCTTGTTACTCTCTTGTAACACTTCTAATCTTCGGCACTTATATGACCTTATTGTGTTGCAAGTGTCGTAAAACTCTTACTAAAACTAAAAGACGTGGAGGGAAAAATCAAAGCCAAAGCTTTTTTTCTTCGTCTCTGATTTTGTGAGCAGATATGAGGAGAATGAAAAACAACTCTTTTGTGAGTAGACGTAAAGGGAATGATAATGATCAATAATAATAATAATAATAATAACAATAATAGTAGTAATAATAATAATTATAATAATAATAATGAAAGTAATAACGATACTGATAATAATAACAACAATAGCTATACTAATACTAGTAATAATGATAATAATAATAATAATAATAATAATAATAATAATAATAATAATAATAATGTCTATTTTGCCCACTTCCGTTCATTACAACTCTAGATGCTTCACAATACCTTTATCTTCACACAAAATAGAAGTGAATGAACGTGCATGCATATAAGCTCTTTAGATTAAATAAGAAAAACGCAACAAAATCTAATACGGAAGCCACTTTTTCTTGTCTGCTTCCAGTGTTTACATTGACTGGTATACATTTTGCTTCCTAGCTACGACACATCTCTGATGTCTGTTGTTAAAATATTTATGTGTACAATAATACTGAGGTGAAACAGATTTTCCAGAGGGATTTTGTTAATAACTGTCTGGCTTGTCTGGTTCTCCATGTTGTAAGCTTCAGCTCAATTCTTAAGAACAGAAGGAAGAAGAGATGTATTTTGTTTGCTATTTGTTTTGCTGTTGTTGTTCGTGTTGGTTGGTTTAGATTTTGTTGTTGTCGTTGTTTGTTGTTTATCAATAGGGGTGGGGGGAGAGTGACAGACAAACAGACAGACAGACAGACAGACAGACAGACAGACAGACAGACAGACAGACAGACAGACAGACAGACAGGCGGATGGGTCCCGGGTACGAAACCTGACAACGAAGGAACGTTATTTTCTCAAAAATGTTCCCCTTCCACCTCTTTTCCTGCTCTTTAATCATGTTCTGTCTTTTACTTTCGTCTCCTCTTTCTGGCCCAACCCGGATCATTCTTTGTGCCATCTGCTGGGCTCCTGACCCTTTCTGCCTCTGCGGCCTTTCTACTACCACTCCTTAGCCCTTCTTACTGGTATCTTTCAGTCACACCCCTGATCTTAAGGTAGGTAAGATTTAACATCTAGCCTTCTCGAATAAGTACGAAAAATCTCGGAGGTCCCGTGTGAAATTTGCGCAAATTAAAGATCCCTCGGTGGTCCATAATCGACAAGGGTAGGCTTCGGCCGCCATCCGGGCAAAATTCAAAATTAATTCCTACCAAACTGAAAATGTTTAAGTTTTCCAGCGCGTTCATAATATAAGCGTATGCAGTTGCAAGCGCCGTAAAACACTTACCAAAACAAAACAAGCGTTGTCAAGTGACCAGAATGTATGTCTTCAATGAGTTATCCCCCCTTGGAGTGGAGAGCTCTTTTATGTGCTTTCATTTCGTTTCCTTTGTGGAAGAATGACAGAAGATCGAATTCTGAACACTGGCTCTTGGAGCAGCAGTGACACCAAATAAGAGAGATGCACAGAGGAGAATCTTAACGATACCAGCCTTTACAGGATGATTCAATTTTTACTGGTTACTTTGCACTTAGTGTTCTCAAAATGGTCATGAAAAGTTATTGAAAGGAAACGGAACGAGCAAAAAGCTTCTACACGCAAAAAAGAGCGGGTTTTTTTGCCCTTACCACCACGCAATGCAGTTTAACTCTGACTATACCAAACACCGGTACACTAATGCCTTGACTTTATCTACACCATTTGATTTGATTGTGTGTAAATAACTCGTGGCACACAAAGAGCTAATGCCTCTGTCCTTGTTATCTCACAATATAAGTATCTTTGAATCGCAAGTACCAGTGTCTATGGTTTAGTGGTTAGTCTCTTCGCCATTGCACGCAGAATACTTGAGTTCAATTCCCGTTGCGGATGAATTTGTATAAATATTTCAGTCTTTCAGCTGGGACTTGGTATCCCTCTCAGCCCAGGTTGGCCCTGATAGGCAGGCTCGAAGTCCACCTGTTAGGATATCAGAACTGCACCGATGGGATCGTGAAAACATCTACATTTTAGAAAATAGCAAGTGACTGAAAGAGTTTTTCACCTCCCCTTCACGCTCTTTCCCACCTCTACCCACCCCGTTTTCTATCTAACCTTCTCCTTCGAACCACATCCTTTTCCCCCCTCTTTCCACCCCAACTCCTTTCCCTTCTTTCCACTCCATCCCCTTTTTATCTCCACCAAATCCCCCTTTCCACCTCCCAATTTCATCCACCCCCCATCCGTAAAATTCTCATGGATATGTTTTTCCATGGACATAAAAAAGGTTAAGCCCAAAAATAAAAATTCGAAAAAGATTTCAAAACTTTCGGAAAACACCTGCTTCTCTGATTTCTCTATTTTGACGAGCGCCTGGTTTCCCCACGCTGCCTCACAAGCTAATATAAGCAGCGTCATCCACTTAGCCCCAGTAGAGTGGGATGGGTCACCAGAGATCCTACAACCCAACACCACTGTTGATGGAAATGTACTCTAACCATATTTACCACATGGGGGGAAGGGGGGGGGGTCAGGAAAATAACAACACCAAAGCACAAACAAAATTACTTTTTTAAATTAAAGAAGAAAAACAATACTTGAACGATAACAGTGATCCCTAAGGAGAAGGTTTTTTTTTAATGTCTCATATTTTCATTTGTAAGTAGGAAACTGCTTTACTCTCGATCGAGTACTTTCGCTTTTAGGAAGAGGGGATGG
>NW_004797360.1:1514386-1517759 GCF_000002075.1 Aplysia californica
CACACACACATACACACACACACACACACACACATAAACACACACACGCACACGCACACACACACACACACACACACACACAAAAGCGCACGCACACAAGCACATAAACGCACACGTCATGCATTTTCGACCACACCCTCTTCCCCACCTCCAACCCTTTTTTAATCCCGTTCCCATACCTCGTTCATATCTAATCCCAGCGGGTGGTTGGCGGGTGCTCTGGTGTTGTCTGCTTCTTCTTTCCTATCAAACATCTATCCTCCTTATCTCCCCTCCTCCTTTTTTGTGTTTGTTACTCTCTTGTAACACCTCTAAACGTCGGCACTTATATGACCTTATTGTGTAGATGCAAATGACATAAAACACCTATTATAACTAAACTATCTTATCCCAGCACCTCCCACGAGTCAGTGCGATGGCTCCAGTGTCAGCATCGCTTCACGGAGGCTGAGAGCGGCTTTCGAGAGGTCATCTCCGTGAACGCCGGCGCCGTACCGGACATAATGGCTCTGCTTGACCACTCGAGGGCCTGCATCGTGAACAACATGCACCAGAAGAAGTTCACCTTTATCGACCTCTTCCATTCCATCGATTCCACAAAGTGGACGATAACTTTAGTGTACACTTGGTTAGTCTTTGTTTGAGTCTCTGTCTGAGTTTGAGTTTGAGTCTGAGTCTCTAGTTTGAGTCTGAGTCTCTTGTCTGAGTCTGAGTCTGAGTCTGAGTCTGAGTCTGTGTTTGAGCCTGAGTCTGAGTCTCTAGTTTGAGTCTGAGTCTCTTGTCTGAGTCTGAGTCTGAGTCTGGGTCTAAGTCTCTAGTTTTTGTCTGAGTCTGAGTCTGAGTCTCTATCTGTGTTAGAGTCTGAGTCAGTGTTTGAGTTTGAGTCTGAGTCTCTGTCTGAGTCTAAGTCTGAGTCTCTGTCTGAGTGTGAGTCTGAGTCTCTAGTTTGGGACTGAGTCTGAGTCTGAGTCTGAGTCTGAGTCTGAGTCTAAGTCTCTGTCTGAGTCTCTAGTCTGAGTCTTAGTCTGAGTCTTAGTCTCTAGTCTAAGTCTGAGTCTGAGTCTGAGTCTGAGTCTGAGTCTGAATCCGCATGACCTAGTTACTTTCCAATTTCTTTCCTCTTTTTATCGTTTTGTTTGTTCGTTTGTTTGTTGTTTTATTTAATTTTGTTTGTTTATTTTGTGTGTGTTGTCTAATCGTGTATTTGTCAGTTTCACTTTTGGTGTATCGTTTTTGTCCTCTTCTGATTTTCTCTCTCTGTTTGTTTGCTTTGTTTATTATATAAATATATATATATATTTCAATCTATTTTTTAATGGCTCAACATCTTTTACGTCTTTTTAAAATACAATTCATTATGGATTTTACGAAAAGAAAACGTTGACCAAAGACAAAAAAATGTAAATGAGCAGATTCTATGGAAACATAAACCTTGGAAGCGATCAACGTTGACGTCCATTCTCTCGTTAAGTTTACCTCTGAGACTAGGCGACTCCCACCTCCTTCCATTGCAAGTGACTCGGCTTCTATTCAAGATAGACGGGTATCTTTTCATCCAACGCAAAATAAACGAACAAGCTTTAAGATAATTGACGAGCGCCTGACTCCACTATGTCGTAACAAATAACTACCTTGCAAAATTACGAAGTTTTATCTTGCATTTTTGGCCGCTTTCAGTCACTAAGGCCATAATGAGGTCAGAAGCCAAAATAATGTTGTAACTTCTCTATCAGAATTGTAAGATTATACGGAGTCGTTATCAAGATATTATTCAAAAATTGTATTTGAAAAGACGTAACCAAGTTGTGATACTAAAACATTTTGACTTAAAACTTCCTAAAAACTAGGTACAGCAGATAGAACTTTGTAATTCTTTTGTAGCGAAATGTTCTTTTGAGAATGCCACGTTCTTCTCTTATAATGGTCACATTTTCACATTATTTCGAAAAAGCAGTTTAACTGACCAGCAAGTAAGTTTAATTATCATTCTGTCTCGTCCCAGTCTGATCTCGTCGTGTGTCTACTTCTGCCTGCTCTGGCGGGTCCGGCACATCACAGGAAGCGTTTACATCGACGGTTTCCTCCCCTTTCTCGTCGACTTACCACTCACCTGGTCCGTTATCATCGTCAACAGATGGTAAGTACTGGCCAATGTCTGCTCTGTATAATAATATTATAGCTGGCATTGAAGGGGGCTGATTTCTTGAAAGTGGGCGGTTGGCTGATTCTCTAGCGGGGCTTCTTCCTTCTTTCTTATCAAACATCTTCTATCGTTTCAATCTCTCTTCCTTCTTCTTCTTCATTTTTTGTATGTTACTCTTCAGTAACACTCAGACATGACCTAATTCTGTTGCAAGTGCCGTAAAACTGGTACTTTTTTTTTTTAAACATCAAAATTTTTATTGAAGAAGGGGAGGGATTATTACGATAGCTCTTGTGACCAGAGAATAGAGTCGGATTGAACAAAAAGCTAGAAAAAAAAAATCGAGATGGTTGGAGCTGGGGCAGGGGGTGGGGGGAAATAAAGGAAGAGAAGGAGTAGATTAAGGTGGAGGAGGAAGGTGAGAGCGAGTTCAAGGTTGAGAGAGAAAAGATGAAAGACAAAAAAGAACGGAAACGAATGACATAAACTGTAACAAACGAGAAGAGCATTGAGAAATGAGTGGGGAAAATATTGAAATTAGGAAAAAGGCAGCATACAAGAAGGAAGCGGAAAAGAAAATGAAATGAAACAAAGAACTCTTTCAAAAGCGGGAAGGTAAATTGTTTCCGAATTCTCCAAAATAATAATGTATCATACTTCCGTAATAACTACGTCGCACACAAACAAAGAAATACACATACAGAAACACACACACACATATAAATACACAAACACACACACAAGCAAACTCACACAAACCCACACAAGTAGCCACACACGAACACACACACACACACACACACACACACACACACACACACACACACACACACACACACACGCACACAAGTCACACACGAACACACACAAGCAGCCACACACAAACACACACATACACACTCACAAACACACACACACATACACACAAGTCACACACAAACACACAGACAAATATACACGCCCGCACAAAAACATACACAGGCATACACTGCCACCAAGCACTCTATCACATATTAATCCTCATGTCTTCCTCCTCCAAGATGAGTTCTTGATCGCTAGCTCCAAGCAAACTTGCACATTTGAAACGCCCAAATCATAGAGGTAACGTATTCAGACATACTCGAGTTTACATAATTTAGACCTTTCTTATCGTGTGTTCATCAGTCTAGAGTGGCGAAACGCGAAACGTCTCTCTCTCTCTCTCTCTCTCTCTCTCTCTCTCTCTCTCTC
>NW_004797360.1:1519750-1529546 GCF_000002075.1 Aplysia californica
GAGAGAGAGAGGGGGGGGAGGAAAGGGGGGACAGACAGACAAACAGACAGACAGACAGACAGACAGACAGACAGACAGACAGACAAACATACAGACAGACAGACAGAGCTAGAGAATCTGCAGAAGAACACATCATTCATCTTAGTAACCGCACTCCGCTTTCAGGCAAGGCGATTTGCATATTCGAACACGTCTAAGTAAAAATACGATTCAGCATTTCAGTGGAATATTGGATTGCGCATACAATCAGAAGTAATATTCCTCCAACGTAATGCCAAGCCACACAAAGCCATATCTGTCTGTGATAAATTATTTCTTTCTCTAAAGTATTCTTATTTAGATTCAAATTAACGCCTTGGCTTTATCCATAACTTGAGATATTTGGAGCCTCTGAAGGGAAAGAGCAATTCTTCCTGAAAGCTGCAGCAAATATTTTTACCGCTCTCCAAAGACGAGGCAAGATCAAATGTCCATCCCCTGAAGAGTGATGGTAATCTTGTTTACGCGAATTTTCTTGTGCTCTGACGAGCCGGTTATGCCTCTCTCTTTGCAGGCGGGCACTCCTTCAGAGACGTGAATGTCTCTCTCTCTCTCTAGAATAAACGGCACAGCGTGAAAGGCGAGGGTAGTTTGTGTTTGCAGTTTATAAATACCCCATGAAGTCGGAGCTGTCTTTTTTTTAAGGAGGCCTCTCCAGTGGTTTTGGATGGAAGCATCAGTAAATGCGTCTGATTGGGTACTTCATGATGTGGGGATTTTTTACGTTTTTTTTTTACTTTTTCGTATTTTTGCTTTTTGTTCAAAGGGTTTTTGATGTTGTTAGCATCGGGTTTTTTT
This sequence comes from Aplysia californica, assembly GCF_000002075.1. Lineage (NCBI taxonomy): Eukaryota > Metazoa > Mollusca > Gastropoda > Aplysiida > Aplysiidae > Aplysia > Aplysia californica. Next base: position 1,520,588 of record NW_004797360.1, read on the forward strand.
TCATAGGGTGATCTTCGCAACACGTTAGACTGTTATGGGCTTTCTTGCATCCTCCTTTATATATAATTAAATCGAATCATTCATCTTGACAAGTTTATTCAACATGGTTTCTATCTGTCTATCTGAGTATCTATCTACCTGTTTTTCGTTTTATTCATCTGTTAACATACTCTACGTCGTTGGGCTGCATATACTTTTACTTCGCGTCCCTAAATGAACATACATTTTTTCAGATACATTTCAACTCAGATTCCATACTCATTCCCATCCCTCTTTCACTATGCGATCACTCTTACTCTGGCTTTCACTCCATCTCTCGCTCCCTCTCTCAGTCCCCGCCTCTCTTTCACTCTAGCTCTCTCTCTCTCTCTCTCTCTCTCTCTCTCTCTCTCTCTCTCTCTGTGTGTGTGTGTGTGTCTCTCTCACACTCTTTCTCTGCGTAAACGGAAAGCGCATTTTCCCCCAAAATCTGGAACGCTCTGCCTGGAAATTTTAGAGATATCAAATTGTGTGAATCTTTCAAAAGTCGGCTCGAGTCCTTTGTCTTTAGATTAAAGACACGACTTTTAGTCAGAACCCAACGTGCTGCTTTTGTCTTGCTATTGAATTTGTAAAGCTCTCAGATCCTGTGTTCTTTAATCGAAGTTATGATGATGATTATGATGCTGCTGTTGCTGTTGCTGTTGCTGCTGCTGCTTTAGCTGCTTTAGCTGCTGCTGTTGCAGCTGCAGCTGCTGCTGCTGCAGGGGATGATGATGATGATGATGATGATGATGATGATGATGATGATGATGATGATGATGATGATGATGATTATATTTTTCCTTCGCTTATTCCCCAGGTGTATGGGTGTCGCTATAACAGTGGCTTCTGCCTCCGGTGGAGCCATGCTCTCCAGCGCTTTTACTTTCCTTGTGAGTAGCCTGCATTAATATCTCTCAAGATAACAATAATAATAATAACAATAATAATAATAATAATAATAATAATAATAATAATAATAACTACAATAATGATAACAATAGTAATGATAACAATAATAATAATTTTTAAAAAATAAATAGCATTTGTATAGCGCATAACCACGCTCTACAGCAACCTCTATGCGCTTTGCACTGTATTATTACCCCAGCAAACCATTCTCAGCTTCCCGGGAAGCATGCAGTGAAAACAGCTGATTAAGCGCTCAAACACTACCAAGCTGACAAGATCTTTCACTGTCTATAGCTGGGTACTCATTTCCCTCTGGGTGAAGTGAGGAAAATTCGTGTAAAGTGTCTTTCCTAAGGACACAAAGTCGGGTCCCTGACAGGTTCGAACCCACGATCTTACGGTTGCGAGCTGAGAGCCTAGCCACTAGGCCACCGACGCCACGGTCTATCTGTATGCATTTTATATAGTTGATACAGTTGTTATGTTTGATATTTGATATTTGGTACCTTTGGTACAGTTTATTTTGATATTGACACTTTAAACTCATAATTTGATACGGTTTATACATTTGAAAGAGTTGATGCATTTGATACATTTGATATTTCTGTGCCTTTGATACATTTGATAAATTGATTTTGATATTTGGTGCATTGAACACATTTGACACATTTTGTACATTTATTTTGATAGAGTTGATACATTTGATACGGTTGATATAGTTGATACATTTGAGGGTGGTCGGGTTTTTTCTTTTACTGGAGGGGCAAAAGCTACCACTTTGGCACAATTAGAGGAATTTTTACAAGACCTGTCATGTTTTTAAAAAATATCTCATGGCCACTATTTGGTATGTTTGATGGAAACAAAAAATTTGAAGACAACTAGATCTAGGCATTATGTTGTCAATTTTTTTGGTTTTCGTGTGAAATGCGATAACCCCAAATGGACTTCCGTACAATTTGAATAAAATAAGGCAGGGGACTATCCAATGAAGTGTGTGCTTTCGCCGCTATTAATGGAACAGAATCGATATCGATCTGCCATGCAGATTGGATGGATATGACCAGTCGGCAAACGCTATAATTATTGTACGAGAAAATAATCTTAACTCTTTGAGGACACAGCGGACAGTATTATTTGTGTCAAGACGCGGTGGAATCAGGCGATTGTCAGGGGTTTTTTTGGCATATGGAGTCATTGGTACGCCTTAAAGCCTTGTTTTTGAAAAAGGAAATACGCAATTTATCTTAAATACAACTCGAGATATTGGATATTAAAGGAGGTGGAGGTCGCTTGGTTTCAGAGGTAGAATAAGCAAGAAAATGGCTGCCAAAGTTTGGTTAATTACATAGTCTGAGAGTCCTGTGGAAACTGACAATGTACATTTTTGTAGCGTTAATCAAATCAACGTATTTCTGTAAAATGCACACCAGAAAAATGGATTTTCAAACGAAGATAAAAGGTACTGAGCCAAAATCAAAGTTTCGATAAAAATTGCCAAACCAGACGAAAAAATGCCAGATTCTCTAATTCCTTTATTTTGACGAGCGCCTGATTTCACCACGATAAATCACATTTGTCCGTTCATCAGCAGACCAAAGGTAATGTAGCGGCATATTTCGAACCATCACATATAAATTATAAACATGAATTAGCATGACATTTCATAATATGCTTACCTTGTTCTAAGTTTTAGGTAAAGTAAACAGAAGTGAAAACATCTGTATGAACAACGAACAAAGTTATGCTCGTTTTTTTTAATGTGCCCCCAAAACAGGTCGTCTTCAAAAGTTGTTGTAACTCCTAGTATATGTGAGGCAGCGTGGTGGAATCAGGTTCTCGTCAAAATTATTAAAGTGAAGAAACTTGCATTTTTCCACAGGTTTGGGAATTTTTATCAAATTTTTGTTTTTTGCCTCAACACCTTTCATGCCCATTAAAGAACTCATTTCTGGGTGGATTTTTCTGAAAAACGTTGAATTAAGGCACACAAAAAATGTAAATTTTCAGTTACCACGAACTCTAAAGCTAAGGAGGAAATAACTAATCTTTGGCGGCCATTTTCTCACTAATTTTACCTCTGAAAACAAGTGACCCCCACCTCCTTCTTTCGCAAATATCTTGACTTGTATTCAAGATAAATGGATATTTTTCATCCAAATAAAGACAAGTGAACAAGCTTTAAGATGATACCAATAACTCTACATGCCCCAAAATTGACGAGAGCCTGATTCCACCACGCTGCCTCACATATAGCATTTCAGTCCAGCCGGCTCACGGCATCACTCGGCTGTTTAAAGTCATAACAAAAATCTACCAAACGTCAGCAAACTTAATTGACCTACATTCAAACTGTAAGTTTTGTGGCTGGGTTCATTCATTTCTACTCAGTTTGGTGATTATTTTGTGCAGATGGGATCAAATAGGAGCCGAGAACGTATAGGGAAGTTTAGGATGTTGAAAACTTGAATGGTAGAACTGGTTGCGTAATAATAATAGATAGCATTTGTATAGCGCAAATCCCCGCTCAACAGTAAGCTCTTTCCGCTTCACAATCTATACTATTACTCCAGCAGACATGAGAGCATTCTGAAACAATCTCAACTTCCTGGGAAGCGAACAGTGCAAGCAGCCATCTATAGGAGCTAAAACACTAACATACTGACAAGATATTTCGTTACCTATGCCCGGGTACTCATTCACACCTGGGGGAAGTGTGGAAACGTTGTGAGTAGTGCCTTCCCGAAGGACACAACGTCGGGACCGCGGCTCGAACCCTCGAACCCACAACCTCACGATTACGAGCCCATCAGCCGAGCCACTATGTCACCGACGCCACACAGAGGGGCAAAAGCTACCACTTTGGCACAATTCGATCAACGGAGGAATAGCCTTCCGTATTCTAAGAGTTAAAGGGCCAGAATGAGAGTTCTCAAAGAGTTAACCTTTTTTTCCCCTTCTTTCCCTCCCCTCCCTCCCTACCCTCCACCTCCACCCCGCCATCTCCAGGAGCAGTACCACTACACTGTGCCTTTTGTGGTGTATGGAGCTATGATGGCAAGTATCGGTGTAGCCGGCCTCATTTTCCCTGAGACCATCAGAAGACCTCTGAAAAATGTCCAGCAATGTCGTCACCGGAAAATCCCGCTGATGGAAGGCGCACGCCTCGTGGGCAGACCGCCAAATCTCTGGGATGCTGTTTGAGGCGGGAGTTAAGGCAATACGTTGAAGCTACTGATTTGTTGTGATACTTTAATTTATGTTATTCTAGTGATAACGGCGAACGAAGAAGGGAATGAAGAGCTGACAACATCAAAAGGAGAGACCTTTTTTTTATTACTCCTCCTTTCTTTCGCCGCGTAAGTGAGCAATGGCTGTTTTTGTTACTCAATAATTGTCCAAAAGATGTAGTTGAGTCCGTTGTGCTTGATTTGCTGTGGACTATTTTCACAATTTTCTCTTGTAGATCTCGTCCAATCTATGGGCAAAGTGCTTTCCCTCTAGCTTGCCGACTGGGGTGTGTGTAGAAGAACACTGTCCTGTTCATTTCTTAGAGGTAAAGTTTTATAATCATGATCTGACTCCTTAAACACGGATATTCGCTGAGGACATACTTTTTAGTGTTTGCCAGCTACATGGGCGACTGACAGATGCTTTGGTGTGGTTTGCTCATTCTTACATATCATCATGTCTTATCTCTCCTCCTCCTTCTTTGTTTGTACGTTACCCTCTAGTCAAACCCCTAATCTTAACCCTATCTGTACACCCTGAGGTCATTTGTACCCCCAGGGTTGTATGCTTCACATTTTAGAATGCTTCTCTTTGAAATCTCTTTGAAATTTCAGTATTTCTCAAAAAATCATTTTGACAGACTGCTATGCAAAGCGTACGGATCCCATTAACGAGTAAATTTCCTCTTTAGAAGTTGTATGGATACGATAGGAAAACACGACGTACGGATAGGGATAAGCATTTAAGTGATCTAATTATGTTGCAAGTGCCGTAAATCTTGAACTGAAACCTTTTTTTTTTCTTTAAGTCGTCAACTACATACACCAACCTCATCAGAAGATAATATGTGAGGCAGCGTAGTGGAATCAAGCTCTCGTCAAATTTTGGCCATGTAGAGTTATTGGTATCATCTTAAAGCTTGTTCACTTGTCTTTACTTGGTTGAAAAAATATCCATTTATCTTTAATACAAGAACAGATATTTTTGAATGAAGGAGATGGGGGTCACCTGTTTTTAGAGGTAAAGTTAGTAAACAAAATGGCCGCCAAAGATTAGTTATTTCCTTAGCTTAAGAGTCCGTGGTAACTGAACATTTACATTTTTTGTACCTTAAATCAACGTTTTTCAGAAAAATCAAATCAGAAAAGAGTTCTTTAATTTGAAAAAAATTCCCAAACCTGCGGAAAAATACAAGTTTCTGCACTTTGATTATTTTGACAAGATCTTGATTCCACCACGCTACCTCACATATTATCATTGGCCAGCTGTTCAGATATACTAAGCCCAATTTTGGTTTCTCTATTTTCGTAATATATAATGGTATCTGATGCTATGCTCGTGAAATATTTAGTCCAAGGTCAAACTTTAAATACTCAAAAAAGTTAAGAAAAAATATGTAACTGAATTACAATTTGTAAAAGTTTTCTCTCTCTCTCTCTCTCTCTCTCTCTCTCTCTCTCTCTCTCCTCTCTCTCTCTCTCTCTCTCTCTCTCTCTCTCTCTCTCTCTCTCTCTCTCTCTCTCTCTCCTTAAACATGTTGCTTTTCTGGTTTATTGCATTTGAACAGTTTGTCGACGATGTTTCCATATGCAAAAGAAGTATGCTTGTTTTGACTAAAAAAGAACCCAACAACCTGACACATAAAATTAATTTACCCAGAAACACAGCTGAACAAATCTCACGGTTGTTCTTCATTGCGACCATATTTTGTTTTATTAATATTATTATTATCATCATTATTATTATTATTATCATTATTATTATTATTATTATTATTATTATTATTATTATTATTATTATTATTACCATTATTATTATTTCTGTATTTGTTATTGTTATGCATTGTTATTGCTATTGTCATTTTTATTATTATTATTATTATTATTATTATTATTATTATTATTATTATCATTATTACAATATTTTTATTATTATTACTCTTATTGTTATTGTTATAGTGTTGTTATTATTATTATTATCATTATCCTTATTATTATTAATATCATTAGTAGTATTATTATTATCATCATTATTATTATTTTGTGTGTGCCACATAAGCTTACAATCCAAAACTAGAGTTGGGCAATGAGTCGCTTTAGCAAAATCCGGATACTTTGTTAGTGCACCTCTTCGGCAAATAATATGATAGAACTGCTTCTGCAAATGGGTTAGAACCACTTCGACAAACGGGTTAGCATCACTTCAACAAATGAGTACACCCACTTCGGCAAGCAGGTCAGGAAAGTGGGTTAAGAGTCTGAATTCGGACAATGTTTCATTGCTAATTATCCGGTTATTTGGATAGATTATCCGGATTTTGCCCACCTCTATCCAAAACGTTAATTAAGAAGGGAATCGCTTTACAATGTAGAGCAGTGACCTGAGGGGAAAAAATGAAAGATGAAAGAAAGGAATGCATTAGCAAAACATATTATGATCATACGATTATTGGAGACTCTTAACTAGGCTCACTGATAAGATAGCGAATTGCAGCCCAACCCTGCCTTCTGTTCCACGTTTTTATTTGGTAAAAGTGAACTAAGTCACGCTTTTGCAACTGTCATGGCCTATAGTATCCGAGGTCTTCACTTACTGGGGGGGGGGGTTATTTTTTTGGGGGGATAGCTTTGGCGTCAAGGGCGAAAGACACTTTTCAGCTTATCTTACAATGTGTGTGTGTGTGTGTGTGTGTGTGTGTGTGTGTGTGTGTGTGTGTGTGTGTGTGTGTGTGTGTGTGTGTGTGTGTGTGTGTGTGTGTGTGTAAGAGAGTGTGAAAGATAGAGAGAGAGAGAGCGGGAAGAGAGAGAAAGAGGTAGAGGAGGAGAGAGAGAATGAGAGAGAGAGAAAGAGAGAGAGGGAGAGAGAGAGAAAGAGAGAGAGAGAGAGAAAGAGAGAGAGAAAGAGAGAGAGAGAGAGAGAGAGAAGTTAGGGGAAGGGGAAGCGAAGGACATGAACGTGTTTTTGTGTTGGAGAAATTTTACATAAGAAGGAGGGATAGGAGGAGGGGCGAGCACCGGTATAGATATTATTATGTAAAGTAAATCGAGACGATCAGATGCAAAACAAAAAAAGACGAGCTGGCTTAGACCATCCGCTTTGCAAGTGTTAATCATTCATTAACTTGGGAGGGGGGTGTGAATGGCGTAAAGCTTTGCCATTCAATCGCTGTTTTCTTTCAACTTTTCGCCAAATGCAAGCCTTAAAAGGCAGAGGCTCGTGCATTACAATACGTAATATCATGTTTCTCCAGTTCCATTCTTTTGTGTCGGCCACATTTCTCTCCTTTCCGATCTCCTTTTCTTCCTTTGGCTTTGCCCATAGCCATGTTGGGCACTCTCATTTGTTCAGCTGAATTCACATCAATCTTAATTGCGCTGTTTGATCGATAAAGCTGGACAGAGCCTGTGCCGATGTGAGGCTCTGAGAAAGGAAGAATAGGGGCTGTGTTTGGCTTATTATAAGTGTGTGCGGCTTGGGGTGTGGGGGGTGGGGTAGGTAATAAAAGATAGGTGAGGAAAAGAGCGATAAAGACAGAATCTTGAACAAATACCAAGATGGGATGGGAAGGAGAATGTCTGAGGCACTCAGAGGCACAGATGCCTCATATAATCAATAAATCACAAGAGAAAGATAACTGAGGGAAATAATGAGAGGGGATGGGATAAGAGAAGGATGAAAAGAAGAACCGAAGAGAGGGAATGAAGAGGAGAGAGAGAAGGGAGAAGAGCAAATGGGGAAGCGTAAATGTAGGGTTTTGTGAGAAAGAAGAATACGTCTGGAGGTTTTGTTGAAATAAGGGGGGAGAGAAGAGGTGTGTGTGTGTGAGTGTGTGTGTGTCTGTATGTGTGTGTGTTTGTGTGTGGGGATGAGAGAGAGAGAGAGAGAGGGGGGGGGGATTTTTTATAATATGTTACGCGCCCCCCCCCCCTTCCTCCATCGACACATTGTGGATCATTTAAGATGCTGCTTTCGACACTGCCTGTCAGTGCCAATTCATGCTGATATTGGAAGAAGTATACAAAGTCTCAGCAGAAAGACCGATATATTCGGTAAAACTACTCCCCAAACATAGATTTTTCGCCCTTATCCGAGAAGGCTACGTAGTAGCTCTTACCTATCATAAGATCAGGGGAGTGGCTGAAAAACAGCAGTAAGAAGAAGCCAAGGAGTGGCAGTAGAAAGGATGCAGAAAGAGTCAGGAGTCCAGAGGAAGGGCAAAGGAGGTGAATGAGTGGGGGTAGAAAGTGGAGACGAAAGCAGACGCAGGACACTGTAAGAGAGCAGGAAAGAACGTGAAAGGAGAACATTTTAGAGAAAATAATATTCCGTCGCTGTCCGGATTCAAACTCGGTACCTATTGAATGAGAGGCAAACACATTAACTTCTAGACCATACATTGTGCTGATATGGGCGCTAAGCCCACACTATTTCACTTTTTTCAAACTAATTTGTTATCCCACTTCTTGTTAGGTTACCGGTGTGTGAAGAGTACACGATACGCGACTGGAAAATTTGAACAACCGCATGCCGTATTCCTGGGTCAATTCTTTGGACGTCAAGTTAACATTGCATTGAGTTTCAACTTTTGGATTGTTTGTGGGTTGTTTCCCTAGACTCTGTCTCCCCCAAAAAAGCCAAATGTATAATTGAAAGCGCTCAAGTTGGAGTGGAATGAAATAACCATCTATTTGTAAACGTTTGGCTTACAAAATGTTCACCATACCTTTCTTGCACCCACATCAGGGCCACTTTTGACGTGTAAATATCTGGGATGGATCCTTAAGAGGGGGGGGGG
>NW_004797360.1:1530272-1532956 GCF_000002075.1 Aplysia californica
AGGAAAGGAGGGGAAAGGAGACAATTTTAGAGAGGAAAATTTTTCGGTCGCTACCCGGATTCGAACCTGGGACCTTTGAATGAGAGACCTTACCCTCTAGGTCACGAGAGCCCCCGGTAACTCTCTGCATAGTGGGAATTAGAAACCGGCGTCTTTGGTGTAGAGCTAAGGCGTTTCGACGTCGCCCGAAGAAGACTCGAGTTCCATTCCCGATTGGTTTCTTGAGGTGTTGGGGGGTGGGTGGGGGTGGTATGGAGTATGTGTGTCTTTCTGCTGAGATGTTTCTGCTGGTCAATCTCAGCCTGGATCGAAGCCCGCCTCGTAAATGATTTAAATTGTGTTGATGGGGGCGTAAACAGAGCTTTTAGAAAATAATTAGAACAGAAGTTAGTTTTGTTTGTTTTTGTAAGTGTTTTACGGCGCTCGCAACTGCATAAGGTCATATGAGCGCGCGGGACACATCAAACTTTTTCAGTTGGTAAGAAATTTTGAATTTTGCCCAGGTGGCGGCCGAAGCCTACTCTTATCGATTATAGACCACCAAGGGATCTTTAACTTGCGCAACTTGCACACGGGCGCTCCGAGATTTTTCGCCCTTGTCCGAGAAGGCTTGGTGTAGATCTTTCCTACCAGAAGATCAGGGGTGTGGATGAAAGACAGCAGTAAGAAGGAGCCGAGAAGAAGCAGTAAAAAAGCTGTAGAAAGAATCAGATGTCCAGAGGAGGGGGGGGGGCAAAGGAGATGAGGGAGTGGGGGCAGAAAGAGGAGACGAAAGCAAACGACAGAACACTGCTAGAGAGCAGGAAAGGAGGGGAAAGGAGACCCATTTAGAAAAGAAAAATGTTTCGGTCACTACCCGGATTCGAACCCGGGACCTTTCAATGAGAGGACAACACCTTAACCTCTAGGCCACGAGAGCCCCCAAGTTAGCTTTAATGTTTTGGAGTTGACTCAATTGTAGAAAAGAGGAAAGACATGAAATAGCATCAAGAGGATAGCCCAGGATAGAGAAAGGAGTAAAGTGTTTGTCCATGACCTTATACCCTGGTGCAGGGTGAGGAAGGCAATGATTATAATTTGTAGAAGTGAATTTCTCCTCTATCACGGCGCTTGGCGTATGTTGTATAAAAAATATTACGCACACACACACACACACACACACACACACACACACACACACACACACACACATACATACATACACACACACACACACACACACACACAATACATATATATGTAAATATACCTAAAATCTCCTCTTTTGCCACTGCAGTAATAGAGTCAGGTTGTACGACGTTTACCTGTGTAAATCAAAATATAATGACACAGTTTAAGGATGACTGATACTGCTGTATCACAAAGGGCAAACGTTTTGTCTTTTTCCATTGAGAAGTGCGACGAGTTATTTTTCCTGTTGTTTTAAGTGGTTATCTTAATACTTTATGAAATGTCAAACTGTCAGTGGCTTGAATCTGATGGAAAAAAGCAAAAAATGATAACATCTGGAGAACATGAATGTGTTTAGAATAGAAATACTCAAGATCAGCTACTTACAATCTAGAACAATAACTAAATGCGTGTCACGCTTTTTTATTAATGTATAATTTAACACCAATAAATACTAAGTGCAAGAAAAACGAGTATTGTGAACTACTTGATATAATATAATAATCTCTGTGAGATGAAGTCTGATTTTATTTGTGACTTTACTTTTCTCGAACAATAATGTTATTACATGTTTTAATGTTATTATTATATAATATATTCATCCCATTCTTTATGCAATGAACTATGTTATTAATATTATTATTTAATGTATGTGTATCAGACTGCTCCACATGATTCGTTTTCAAAGCGTGAACATCCAATAATATAATTTGTTCATATTAAATATTATTTAATTCTTGTAAGTGATAAATACTTGGAGTACATTATAAGCTATGCTCTCAGTGAATAGTGCATTGTATCCATTACAAATTGTATCTAATTGTGTCACGAAACGGTGTTTTAAGACACTCGTAAGTTTTGGGGCATACAGAGTTGCTGATCTCATCGTAAGTCTTTTTTTTTATAATTGGTCGCTTTTAAGCACAAGGGGGCTATCCCGAAAAATGCTGTTTTGAGAAAATTGAAGGTAAAGTTTTTGCCTGCTTCTTCTTTGCTATCAAACATACATCGTCTTTCATCTCCCCTCCTTCTTTTTAATTTTGGTTCTCTCTTGCACCACCCCTAATCTTCGGCACTTATATGACCTTATTGTGTTGCAAGTGCCGTAAAACACTTAAGAACACACAAAAACCTCCCCCGTCCCTATTTTCCATCACAGTAGCCATTTCTCAAGTCCATAATTTCTTCTATTTATGTCGCCACTGCATCTCAATTCTCTGCCCAGTGGTTCGTTCAGATTATAGATTCCATTATGTTTTGGTAAGTCTCTTTGTTTGTTTTTGTTTTTCTATAGTGTTTTACGGCGTACGCAACTACATAAGGTCATATGAGCGCGCGGCACACACCTAATATTTTCAGTTGGTAGGAAATTTTGAATTTTGCCCGGGTGGCGGCCGAAGCCTACTCTTATTGATTTTAGACCTTCAAGGGATCTTTAACGTGCACAACTTGCACACGGGCCCTCCGAGATTTTTCGCCCTTGTCCGAGAAGGCTAGGTGTAGATCTTTCCTAC
>NW_004797360.1:1535614-1537413 GCF_000002075.1 Aplysia californica
AATAATAATAAATATGAGTAATATTAATAAAATAATAATAATTTATTATTAATAATAATGAAAGTAACGATAATAATAATGATATAATAAGCTGATGCAGCGCTCGCGGCATTGTTTAAATTGCGCAATTGTTATTCTGACCAAAAAAAGACGCTACTTTTACACCCTCGTTCAGGCGGGTGTTACTCTATAGATCTAGAGCATTGTTGGATTTGACATCAAGACAATTACTAATCATGGTGGTCACAAAATTTATTTGGACAAGCGGGTTAACCTAGGTTTCGGGGTTTTCCAGAAATCTTGACCAACACCAAAAGTGGGCATTGCCATATCCATAGGAGAAGTTTGGTTTCAATGGTGTGTATATTTGTTTAGTTCTAGAAAAAAACTCTCCTTGTTTTTAAAGAAACTGAACAAGGGTCCAAGCACCTTAACTTAAATTTTCTCAAAACAGCATTTTTCGGGATAGCCCCCTTGAGCTTAAAAGCGCCCATTTCCAATAAGAGGTGGAAGGTTTCAATACACATGCAGTGCGAATATTTTTTTTTAAAATAAGATTTTTTGGGTAGAACTTTCATTTTAACGAACGTCAGCAAAATACACTTTGTATATTCTCTCTGTCTGAGTAACCTCTTCTGATGCCTCTGATTTGCTCATAATTTTCTTTTGGCATTCATGTTTGTATATAATGTGTCACAACACGGTGGGATCAGGCGCTCGTCAATTTTTTTGGTATACAAAGTTACTGGAATAATCTTAAGACTTGACAATCACTTTTGTGATTGATGAAAAAATATTCATTGATATTTAATAGAAGTCGAGATATTCGCGATTACAAAAGGTGAGGATTGCTTTGTGTCAGAGGTAAAATTATCGAGAAAATGGCCGTCAAAGTTGATTACTTCCAACGTTTGTGGGTCCTTGATAACTGCTCATTTACGGGGGGACAATGGGGGGTGCCTTTTGTCAACGTTTTTCAGTAAAATCCCAACAGGAATGTGTTATTAAATGGGCATAAAAGATGTTGAGCCAAAAAAGTAGTTAAAAAATAAATAAATGTGTGTTTAAGACTGAGTGACTGAATTCAGAAACATTCTTGAAATAGGTATTGCAGATATTAGAATATGACTTTGAATATAATTCATATCCTAAAACCATCTATGAATGCATACTTTGTTTGAAATGCTCCATTTGACACAAATCAAACTCCTTATCTTTAGAATTTCTGAGGACATAGAGCCAAAAGTGTGAATTTACAATTGTTCTATTTTCATTTTAGTCATGAAAGTTCACAAAAGTGTTTTAAATACAATAGAGATGGTTTTGCTACCAACAATAATTTATCAAAGTATAAGAATAATGTGTGGGTATAATTCCAAGATTGGGATTGGAGTGTCTGAGTTGGAATCCCAAAGCTGAAAGGAATGGATTTATATGTGTCTTCCAAGTTTACTTGCTGAGAGACGGTCTTGTAACCAGCAATGTATTAAAGCAGTGAGAGTGATGGGTGAAGAGCGTTCCTGAATTGTGATCCAAAGGTTAGGGTTCGAATCCCAATGTGCAAGAGGAATAGATGTGCACGATTTATCCAACTTTACTCAATACTTGCTCGTTCAGGTTCATAAAAATGCACTTCACTTTGTCAGCACGTGGACACACACACACACACACACACACACACACACACACACACACATACACACACATACACACACTCACGCAAACACACACACACACACACACACACACACACACACAAACAAACATACCAACTAGCGCACGGTGATTAAAGAATTGAA
>NW_004797360.1:1537624-1539710 GCF_000002075.1 Aplysia californica
TATATATTATATTTGTAAACGTTCGCCATTTTGGTCCCCTAAAACTTCCGATCGAACCTCTTAACTTTCGAATTTGAAAATATTAAAGGTGCTTAAGAATCATTTAAAGGGTGCACAGTTATATTTAAGGAGTCTGAAGTCACTGTAGTTTAATTTTCCGTTTTTCATAAGTTTCATTTAGATCTAACCTTGAGAAAGTCCGTCTTCTAAGACGCCATTGTAAACAAATGTGAGGTTTCCGTTCACAAGCAGTGCGCACTGTTCCACCCCTTTGAAATTCTGAAGTGTACAACAACGAAAGAGGAGTAGAGGATTAATCTATATCAATAAAGGTCCTGTAAAGTTCTGAGGTTTGTGAGTGTTTTAGTAAGTATTACAATACCGTATAAATTGATAACAAATACTATTTTCAGGTGATAAGTAAATCTCTCTTCCAGGTAATATATAAATCCCTCTTGCAGTTAATACCTACATCGCACTTTCAATTGATCGTTTGCAGATTTTTCTCTTGTCTGAAAATGACTTGACGATCGATTCTTTTGAGTCCGTTCATCGAACGGGTACCCAGCTAGTTTATTATTTTTGTGAAAGTTCGTCCCTTTGGTCGCCTAATACTTCCGAACGACTTAACTTTCGAATTTGAAAGAAAATTACGGTGGTTCAGAATCATTTAAAGGGTGCGCAGTTATATTAAGGAGTCTGAAGCCACTGTAGTTTAATTTTCAGTTTTTCATTAGTTTCAGTTAGATCTAATCTTTGGAAAGTCCGTCTTCTAAGATGTCGTTCTAAATAAGTGAGGCTTCCGTTCGCAAGCAGTGCGCACTGTTTCCACACCTTTGAAATTAATTATGAAGTGCACAACCAAGAAAGCGGAATAGAGAATTAATCTAAATCTATATCTATATTATCTATATTATATTTGTGAAAGTTTGTCACTTTGGTCGCTTAAAACTTCAGAACCAACAGGTGATACCAACATCTCTCTTTCAATTGATTATTTACAGAGTTTTCTCTTGCATGGAAACGACTTGATGATCGATTCTTTTGAGTCCGTTCATCGAACGGGTACCCAGCGAGTATGAAAATAATTTATTACATGAGTTATGGTGTTAGATCAGGATTTATCCTACAAGTGAAATTGCCAAGTTGTAATCATAAGTTTCAACGAGTGATCACAACTGGCAATTTCACAAGAAGGATAAACCATGGTCTACCATTATAACGAGTGTAATAGATTTTTATACCATACTGATATCAGCTGCTGGTGAAATACGTCCGGACCAACAAAGTTAAATTGACCAGCCTGTTGGGCAAGAGAATCATTTCTAGAGTCGCACACGAAAACAAAATTTTCATGTCCGTCGGAGTCAGAGTGAGGATTGGAAAAATTCTGGATTGTTTTCATTTGTTTTTGGCACGCTAATTTACATGTTGTGCTGTCTATATGTCTCCCCCTGCAAAATAAACCCCAAACAAAACAACAGTAACGTAAGCATAGGCAAAGCAAACAGACAATGTACCTTTCAAAAGTTTTTTTAAAAAAGCATTTATATGACATGTTGTCGTGAAATTAGAGATGACTTTGATTTTAAACTTTGCACCACTACTGAAAGACCCTAACATCCCCATGACAACCAAACTCAAAATGATCAACACAATACTCACCCCAACACTCACCTATCAATGCGAAACATGGACCACGAACAAGACATTGGAGCAAAGAATCTCAACATGTGAAATGCGATGTCTTAGAAAAACAGTAAACAAGACCAGGCGAGACAAAATTAGAAACTCAGTAGTCAGAGAAAGGGTGGGCACAGATGATGTCATGCATCACTTCCAACACCAAAGAATCAACATGGTTAGGACATCGCATGCCATTACCAACACACCATCCGGCACAACGTGCCTACATTTAAAAAAATTCAATGACAACAAGGCTACAGTGCGACTGAGAAAGACCTGGATAGATGGAGTCAAGGAAACACTAACAACCCATGGCATCCCCCCGACCCAAGCTCTCCGACTGGTGGCAGAAAGACGTCTCTTTATTCCTGCGACTCCCAAACGGCTCTCTCTCTCTCTC
>NW_004797360.1:1540894-1551713 GCF_000002075.1 Aplysia californica
GTGTATCTTCTTCTTCTTCTTCTTCTTCTTCTTCTTCTTCTTCTTCTTCTTCTTCTTCTTCTTCTTCTTCTTCTTCTTCTTCTTCTTCTGTTGATTATGATGTGAGTTTTTAGGTCTGATCATGAGATACATTGTACTTTTTGTGCTTTACTGAATTAACTATCAGGAAAAGTGAATGTGTAATTAATGCGTCTCCTGTTGGTAGGCAAAATATGGGGCTTCGTCTTGTGGCTTAGCAAAATATGAAACTAAATAGAGTCTGAAAAAAGAGATTACATACAGTTTCATAATCTCAAAGACCAACTCAAAGGTAATTAAAAGTTACCCCTAACTTGCGTTCTACTTATTTCAATGCACCGTCTAAAATATAGTAAAAAGCAAAATAAGAAGCAAAATATGGATAAAGCTGAGTCCTGCCTGTAGCGAATCTTTCCTGGGCCTGCTGTCAGAGGATATCCGGACGCTTCCTTAGAATACAATGTGGTCTTTTATTTTTTTAAAGAAATAAATTAATGTACATGTCTTTACCACTCCATTGACATAACATTGTTCATAAAGGAAGTGGCCTATGATCCTATCTGTTAGGGTCAATCCGGGATGAGAGAAAGACAGAGATACTCAACAAAAAAAAAAAATTCTCACTACCTAGATCTAGATATCGAACACCGGTCTTTAGCGTGCTACGGTGAAGCTCCTAACCTCTACACCACAGACACTGGAACAATTGGGTTAAAAGTAATGCTTTTTGGGCTTTTTTTCCCCCAACAATCTGTGTATCCGTAGCGGTGTAGTTCTGCATGATAAGGTCATGTATTTAATCAAGCCCAGCCTTTAGTTATTTTCAGTGCGTCAGAGACAGAGGTTGCGTTGGTACGTATTCTTTGTTCTTTGTTTGTGCTTGTTCTCTGCTGAAGGCCCAGGTCTCACTACAATGTACCATCCAGATATAACATTTTCTCACAACATATACAGCCGAAAATGAGATGTAAAGGAGCAGAAAAGAACTCGATATCTTTCTTGACTGATGCAATGATGCTGAGCAGACTGGGCTGTCTATTGTTGGAAATTAATGTGTCCCGATCTGCCAACCCACCAAGTACTTAATTTCATTTTGAGCATGGTTGCCTTTCTCACCCTGGATCAAGCACTTCCATGTTTCTTATCTTGAGCTAGCTTCAGGGCACTTTTCCATGTCTTTACACATTTCTCTTCATCTTGCTGCTGCAAATTCTGCTCCTTTGTCTCCCAAGATCCGCGGGAAAAAATGACGTATTTCCTTGTGTTTGGTAACTTTTAATTTTTCTCAGGATCACGTAGTTGGCAACCAAATGCCTTTTTGGGGGGAGACAGACTTGGGCATATTTAGTCCCCAAGGTAGCATGTTGGAATCAGGCGCTCGTTGAAATACAGAAAGTCGAGAAACGGATATTTTTTCGCAGGTTTGGGAATTTCTATCGAATTTTTGTTTTTTGGCTCAATACCTTTCATGCCCATTACAGAACATATTATATTTCTGTGTGTGTTTTACTGAAAAACGTTGATTAAAGACATAAAAGAGGTAAAGTTTCAGTTTCCATGGACTCTCAAGCTAAGGAAACAACTCAACTTTAGTGACCATTTTCTCGCTAATTTTACATCTGAAACCAGGTGACCCCCACCTCCTTAAATCGCCAATATCGTGACCTGTATCCAAAATAAATGGATATTGTTTTCATCAAAAGCAAGACAAATGGACAGGCTTCAAGATGATTCCAATAACTCCACATGCCCCAAATATGACGAGCGCCTAATTCTACCGCGCCGTGACACCTTTGTTCCTCCATGGTGAGCATTTATTGAGTTGAATGAAATGAAATGGCCTGGTACAGCAGACTCCTCCCCCCCCCCCCTCTAACTTTTCAAACGGTCTTCTACTTCAGCATCTTAGGTAAGTAGTGATAAGTTTATTCAGCGAAAGTCTCAGAAAGTGGGCTTAGTGTGCAGAGTTTTATGTTGGAAGAAAATGGGAAGGCTTTTTTCCGTGAAAGGAGAGGAGGAGAGGTGGGGAGGAAGGTTGAGGGTGAGGAAGACGGTTTTTGGATACTTGCTTACCGTCGGGTCTATAAGACTGAGATTAGTCGATGTCACACGTGTATGCCCGTGGCCACCTTCTCAAATCTTGGCATATCTAGGCTTTGGGTGATCGCTACATCCCAAATTGTGTTTCTGTAGCGTAACTTCCAGTTGGTTTGCCTCTTTTTTTCAAGCTGGTATCCAATGCTATGTCTGATAGGCCAATCTTGTCTTTGGCATTCTTAAAAAATGCCCTGAATATCTCATTTTATCCTTTTTTATGGTCGTGTTCATATCTTCAGCCCCAGCTCTTTCTAACACTTAATTATTTGTATTAAATTGATTCCACTTCATTCATAAAATTCCTCGTAAAGATTTTAATTGGAAACTTTTCAACTTCCATTGAATTGCTTTGTTTATTTTTCATACCTCCGAACCATACGTCAGTGCAGCCACAACATTGCTGTTGCTTTGTAGTTTTAATTTGGTCTTCAATGAAATAGACAGCGAAAGATCTTGTCAGTATGTTAGTGTTTTAGAGCGTATAAATGGCAGCTTGTACTGTATGCTTCCCAGGAAGTTGAGATTGTTTTAAAATGCTATCAGGTATGCTGGGGTAGTAGTATAGATTGTAAAGGGCATATAGCTTGCTGTTGAGCGGCATTTTGTGCTGTACAAACGCTATATATTATAAATAAATAATTTTTGAATTCCAAATGGTTTTCAATTTTACGAAGCTACCTAGGCATTAACACAATTTCGGTGGACGTTGTCAATTCAGTACACAGTTTTGGAGATAATGCTTCGAAGTTACATAAATTTACTAATTTCTCCATAAAACTGATGATATTTGTGTTTCTGGAGATTATGGCGACACATCTGTTTTGGAAACATTTATTGAAAGGCCAACTTTTTCTGTAGCTCTTATTACTAATTCACTTGTTTTTAATTGTTTTTCATGTACTCTGGTGTTTAATAGGTTGCTGTCATCACCAAAATCTAGATCCCAACTATGCACCATTTGTCATTGCAATGCCCGTGTCAATGTCTTTGCTCTATCTCACTGTTAAATCGATCATAATTTTTTTTTTTAAACAGGTGATAGTAAACAGCCTTGTCTAACTCGAGTATTTACTTCAAATGGTATAAATGGTTCTCCTCCAACAAGAACACAGTTGCTTGCTTTGGTATATAAGGATATTAAAATGTTTATTATTTTCATCGGGATGCCATGGTTTGCCTGAATGTTCCACAGAGCCATTCGGCCTAGGCTGTCAAAGACTTTTTGATGTCCACAAAGTTCAAAGGTTTTTAGATACACTGTACGATAATTTGACACACACGAGTATTTACAGTGTGACTATTTAGATACACTATGATAAAAAATCAACGCCCGCTTTAAATTTCTGCAGCTAGTGCCCTGATTGAGGTTTTGACTCATTATTCTCTTTTATTGCCTTGACTTGCACAAGACGATATACATTTCCCTTGAATATTCAGACAAAGTCATTCCATATCTTCTGGGAAGCAAGAAGCCACAAGAGGCAGACAACCTTGAAGACAAAGAATCATGGCTTGCGGACCATTCCGAGCTATTATTGCACTCATGGTAGTGATTGCGATGAGTGAAGCAAAGCTCAACATCAGCTTTTCCGCACTTCCTACAACTTGGACACAGGTTGGAATCGTTCCGGCTGCAGCAGGCTCGAGGGTAGTTAATGGTGACAACGCAGAGCGAGGAAGTGCCCCTTACATCGTTAGCTTACAGGTAGGCCAACAACGCAAACACTGGAAAGCGGGGTCAAGACATATTAATATAACAAATGGAATCATATGTGATAAAGTGTCTTGTTAGCCATAACACAATTATGTATGTATGTATGTATGTATGTATGCATGTATGTATGTATGTATGTATGTATGTATGTATGTATGTATGTATGTATGTATGTATCTATCTATCTATCTATCTATCTATCTATCTATATATCTATCTATCTATCTATCTATCTATCTATCTGTCTATCGTTCTGTCTGTCCTTATATCTATAATTCTATCTTTTTATTGTTTATGTGTATATATTATTCTATCGTTCAATCTATCGTTACATTTATTATATACCGTTCGATCTGTCCATCGATCTATTTTTGTCTATATTATGTATATCGTGCAATATTTTTATTTTGCTTTCAATCTTTCTGTCTATATATCTCTTTTCTGTCTTGTTTATATCAAATATTTTATTTCGGCAATTTGTGAGGCTTACATTATATATTATTATCGTAACTATACAGCGGGCTAAAAAGGCTCTCTTGCCCTTAAAATTATTTTACTCACTGTTTCTATAACAACCCCTGCCATATTATAACTCAGATACATGTACATGTATCCTCCTTTACGCCCTTGGCCTCCCCCTAAATTCCCCATTTGTTCCGACTCGATACAATTGGAAAATATACCGGGTGCAGGCAAGAAATTTTCCATCATCGAGTGGCAAAAACAGCCACTTGTGTACAATTTAATTAAGTTCTCAAATATCAATTCATTTGTATGGAACAGTTCACGGCCAGGTTCATTGATGAAATCGTGGCCAACAGCCATTCAGAAGGCTAGCACACATTCATTTGTACTCTTTTGTTTGCTTGCGGAATGCGGATTGAGATTCCTGATCAGAACTGATTAAGTAAAGCAAATGCCAATTTGATAGAGGGTACAATGGTTAACGTCATTACCCTACAGGACCTAACCCGACCATGCATTTGATCAATGATCATAACATGTCGTTTCATGACTTGGTGGAATTAGGCTCTCATCAATTTTTGGGCATGTGGAGCTATGGGTATCGTCTTAAAGCTTGTTCAGTTTTCTTGCTATCGGTGAAAAAAAAAGCTCATCTATCTTGAATAGAAGTTAAGGTATTTTAGATTGAAGAAAGTGGGGTCGCCTGGTTTCAAATGTAGATTAGCGAGAAAATGGCCGCCAAAGTTTGGTTATTTCCATAGCTTGATAGTCCGTGCAAACTGAAAACTCACATTTTTCCTATGCCTTTCATCAACGTTTTGTCCTGTAAAATCCACCCAAAAAAGTGTTCTTAATTAGACAACAATGTTGTTAAGCCAAAAATTAAAAATTCGATAAGAAATTGCCAAACTGGCAGATAAATGCCGGTTTCTTCACTTTCAGTACTTTGACAAGCGCCTGATTTCACCACGCTGCGACACATATCATTACGTTTCCCTCAGGCGGTCGTAGCGAACAAGAGCTACCACATATGCGGTGGTTCTATCATCTCACGCACCAAGATACTGACCGCTGCCCATTGCCTCGTGTATTGGGGTCGCTTCCCGCATCAGGTCGGCGTGGGTTTCCGTAACCTGGAGGTTGGAGCAAACGCTACAGGCGCGGCCGTTATACAAGTGAAGTCTGTTGAAATTCACGATGAGTACCACCACGACCTCTCAAAAGGCATTCCTAATGACATCGCAATTCTTGAACTGGCGTCACCTGTGCCCCACTCCAAGTGGGTTCAGGTAAAGTAATAAATAGCTGTTTAGCGCAGAGACCATGGATATGCGTTATATGAGGTATTATTGTAATTATTATGTGCACCGTGGATGCCATAGAGCATTTCTGTTCACTATATTATAATATATAATTGCAATAAACTATTATTATTATTATTATTTCTATTTTTCTATTATTATTATTATTATTATTATTATTATTATTATTATTATTATTATTATTATTATTATTTTCATTATTATTTGTTATTATTATTAATATTATTTTTTATTATTATTATTACGATTACAATCACTATAACTATAAGTACTATTATCATGATTATCTTAAATTTATTGATATTATTATATTCGTTACTGTTATTTGAAGTTTTGTTATTATTGCTATTATTAACGTTTACTTATGAGTGAATATATCATGTTGAGCGCCTATTATTGTGGATGCAAAAAAATGTCTCTGAAGATGCAAAATTAATTGTCCTTTAAATTGATATTATGCTGTATGAGTGAGTGGTGCAAGGCTTTATCAAGGTGGTTGAATGAGTACATTTTCAATTTTCTTTTGGATGCCCCTTTATAGAGCATTTCCACAGAGAGAATATTCAATGCGCTTTGCAATAATACAGTGAACTCGAGCACAGTGCAGTTCTTATAACGAACATTACTCTCCGGTTCTCTCTCTCTCTCTCTCTCTCTCTCTCTCTCTCTCTCTCTCTCTCTCTCTCTCTCTCTCTCTCTCTCTCTCTCTCCCTCTGTCTGTCTGTCTGTCTGTCTGTTTGACTGTCTGTCTGTATGTCTGCCTCTCTGTCTCTGTCTCTCTGTCTCTCTGTCTCTCTGTTTCTCTCTCTCTCTCTCTCTCTCTCTCTCTCTCTCTCTCTCTCTCTCTCTCTCTCCCTCGCGCAGACAGACACACTGTCATCAGAACGCCCCCTTTAAAAAAAAATGTTTTAAGTCAAAGGTTATAATGTGAAAAGACAAAAGAGGTGAACTTCTTTTTTTCAGGTTATAGATATGGCCAAATCGGATGATGGAGATTTCGAAGATGAGGAATGCATTCTGCATGGGTGGGGACGTCTGTCCGCCGGCGGGGTGAGTCCCACCATCCTTCAGAACGCGACCTTCACCGGAGTGAGTTACAACGAATGTCGTGCCCTGTTCGCAGCGGTTAGCATTCAGGTCAGGTGGTCAAACTTCTGCGCCTTCAACTACCCTAAGTCTGAATGCACCGGAGACTCTGGGGGCCCTCTGGTCTGTCGAGGCAAGCTCGTAGGCGTCGTTTCTTGGGGATTGTCCAACTGTTCCGGCTGTTTCCCCGGCGTCTACGCCCGAGTTGCCGCTTTCGAGTGGTGGATTCGTCGTTTTGTAAATTAAAAGCGTAATAAGATCCGAAGGAATGATGAATAATACCATCAACCAGCTGCTTTTCAGAAGTATTCGATCTAAGCCCATTTTTTAGTAATCTTTTTATTGCGTTCAAAAAATTGTTGACGTATTTGTGTGCTTAAAAAAACAAACAAACATAAAAAACGAGGCATTGGTTGCTTTGTTCTCGAGAAATAGGTTGTTGAAATACAAACTTTGAATAAAAACAACAACCCAACAATATCTGTGCTTAGAGCTGTGGAACAGCTTACCAAAGGTACACATTATGTATTGTTAAACAGGTTTGTCTGTCTGCTTTTTCCGCCTTTCTTTGTTTAAAGTTACAGCTCCTGTAGAATTTAGTTTTTGGCATTTGTTTTTAATAACGTGTAACGTATATTATTATACTAAATGACAAAATTTGGCTGGCGAAACACAAGCAAAAAATCTCCCGTTTGTTTGATATAGATCTATATCTGGCTGTTTTTACTTTTAAACCCAATTCGGTGAGCGATTCCTTTTGTTCTCTTTAGTATGTTGTTTTCATCTGTTCTCCCCTCATCGTTTTTCCTTATGCGCTCAGCGCGTTGGGCATCTAAAAGACTGTCAGGAAAGGCGAATCCTGTGAGCACATTATGGTTTGCAAAGGAAACCCTAACGCTTTTGTGGGCTAAGCTGTTGAGGGTTAAACAACAATTTCCTAAATGTTTACACGTGTGCAATTTCTATCAGTGGTAGAACCTTTGTCCAGTTTTGTTTTGACTGAATAAAAACTTTCGGCAGAGAAAATGTGTTGATGACATTCCAGTTTGTTAGTATATCAAGGTAATTTATATTATGTTTGCTCTTGGTGGCTGCCTCTGAGTGTTTAAATATACGAACATGTTTTGTACGTGTGCTGTGTACGTTTCATGTGATGTTTTTGTTTTTGTGTGAAACTGTATTTTATAATAATAATAATCATCATAAATGTATAATTGTAATAATAATAATAATAATAATAGTAATAATAATAATAATAATAATTTTACATTTTCGTCCTTGCTTGAAAGTGTTTTATATGGTGCTTTTGTTGTTGTGTTTTAGATAAGATACTATAAGATACATCGTTGTAGTCCAGATCCTGACACACTGGTTTGGTGCTTCACCAGGTACACAAATAGACACACATACACACACACACACACACACACACACACACACACACACACACACACACACACACACACACACACACATGGGGAGGACTGGACTGGTGTACAACCAGGGGCACAAAATCAAGGGACATAACGGAATCGTTTCCACTGCTACGCTTCATAATATTTTAATATCGGTACAACGAACTGTAGTAAAAATGACTGTGAGCAGCATGAACTATGACGCAACAAGTTATTAATCAGTGCTTTGTCCCAATGATGTGCTATGGATGTCAAACCTGCCCAATTACCTGAAAATAAATCAGAGAGCAGTAGAAAGGAAGATGTTAGTTAGCAGAAGACAAAATCAAATAAAACACACGGAAATACGAGAGAAAACAGGGATGGCAAATATCCCCAAATCTATTCTCTGACAAAAATGGCAATGGTTGGTCATTGTTCGCCTCTCATTCAAGAGGTCGTGGGTTCAAATGCCGACAGAGAAGGAACATTTTCTTCTCTTAAAAAATGTTGTCCTTTCACATCCTGCTCTCTGTCAATGTTCTGTCGTCTGCTTTGGTCTCCACCTTCTGCCCCCACCCCCTCACCTCTTTGCCCCTTCTTCTAGACTCCTGACTCTTACTGCAGCCTTTCTACTGCTACTCTTTGGCTCCTTCTAACTGCTGTCTTTCAGCCTCACACCTGATCTTATGGTAGGAAAGATCTACACCAAGCCTTCTCGGACAAGGGCAAAAAAATCTCGGAGGTCCCGTGTGCAAGCTGCGGACGTTAAAGATCCCCTGGTGTTCCAAAATCGATATGAGTAGGCTTCGGCCGCCACCCGGGCAACATTTAAAATTTCATATCAACAGAAAAGGTTTAATCTGTCATACGCGCTCATATGACCTTTTGAAGTTGCAAGCGCCGTGAAACACTAACAAGCAAAAAAAAAGAGCGTAGACAGCAGCAAATTGGGTATTATAATCAGCTAACAGAGGAGAGTGGAGGTCATTGTAGTGGGGTTACATCCTACAGTGGACGGACAACACCTTGAAGAAATAGAAAAGGTTATGAGTGGGGCCGTGCGAGGTCTACAGGTAAGGTGTTCGCCTTTCATTCAATAGTTCACGGGTTCGAAATCAGCTGGGAGCGACGAAAATTTTTTATTTCTCTTAAATTGTTTCCTTTCACTTCCACTCCTGCTCTCTAACCATATTCTGTTGTCTGCTTTCGTCTTCACTTTGTGCCCCTTCCCCCGCCGCCTTTGCACCATCTTTTGGGCTTCTGGCTATTTCTGCTGCCTTTCAACAGATATTCCTTGGTTCCTTCTCATTACTGTCTTTCAGCCACATCCCAGAAGTCAGCGTAGGTAGAATCGAACACAGAGTATTTTTGGATAAGGGAAGAAAAAAATTTTGGAGGTCCTGTGTGCAAGTTGAGCGCGTTAAAGGTCCCTTAGTGGTCCCCAAATCGATAAGAGTAGGCTTTGGTCGACACCCGGGAAAAATTAAAAAATCAATTCCTACCAAACTAAAAATTCGTAATGAGTCCCACGCACTCATATTATGACCTTATGCAGTTGCGAGCGCCGTAAAATATTTACCAAAGAAAAATTTGAAAATTTTGAAAAAATTGATGTTTACATTATCAAAGGGCAGGCAACCTACCATAGTTTACGTCTAGTGCATTACTCATGTCTCGTTGAGCAAAACTTTAACAATAGCAACTTTATTATAGCAACAACAAACAACAGCAACAGCAGCTTTAAGAATTTTTTTTTTTTTATTCCAAAGACTGATTATCCAATTTTGAAAACCCTCAACATAACCATAGCTTGGTTGGGTAAAAAAAAATATTTTTGCTTAATAACCATAGACTAGGCGAATGGAAAATTGTAAAAACAAATGAGACTTTGAGCTCTCTTCTGCGGCGTCAGAAAAGATAAGGAAGAGAGAACAAAAATGACTTAAGAGACGAAGCATTAAGCAACTAAACAGTGAAGGCGTGTGTGTGTGTGTGTGTGTGTGTGTGTGTGTGTGTGTGTGTGTGTGTGTGTGTGTGTGTGTGTGTGTGTGTGTGTGTGTGAGTGTGAGTATCTGTATGTGTGCTTGTGTGTTTGTATGAAAGTAGGTGAGTGAGTGTGAGCGTGTGTGTGCATTGTGCATGTGTGTGTGTGTGTTTGTATGTAAGTAAGTGAGTGAGTGTTAGGGTGTGTGCGTGTGTGTGCATGTGTGTGCGTGTTTGTGTGTACATGTGTGTATATGTGTGTGTATGCGTATGTGTGTATGTGTGTATGTGCGTGTGCGTATGTGTGTGTGCGTATGTGTGTATGTGTGTGCGTTTATGTGGTTTGTTTCCAGTAGTAACACAGCTGTATGCTCGGAAACAATTACATGTATTATTATATCGGTGCTCCTGCTGGAGGTTTACACATCACCCCCCCCCCCCAAATCAATGCACAGCCCTCTACATCATTACCGCTACTAACTATCGCCCCACCTCATCACACACAAACACTCAAACACACACACAAACACACAAACACACAAACACACATTCACATACGCTCACACTCACATAGATACACACACAGTCACACACACACGCACACTTACACACACACAAACACACACACACACACACACACACACACACTTACACACACACACAAACACGCGCTCTCTCTCACACACATACACATTCCCACTCCCCCCCCCCACATACACACACATACATACATACAT
>NW_004797360.1:1552686-1554620 GCF_000002075.1 Aplysia californica
AGACAAATCGGGAGGCTCTCGTGGCCTCTCATTCAATAGGTACCGGGTCGGAATCTGGATAGCGACAAAAAAAATTTTTCTCTAAAAATGTTCTCCATTCGAATCCTTTCCTTCTCTATAACAATGTTTTAGCATCTGCTTTCGTCTCCATTTTCTGCCACCACCACTCTCACCTCCTTTGCCCCATCCTCTTGGCTCCTGACTCATTCTACAGCCCTTCTACTGCCACTTTTTGGCTATTTCTTATTGCTGTCTTTAAGCTACACTCACTGATCTTATGGTAGGTAAGATCTACACCTAGGCCGTCTCGGACTAGGGCGATAGATCTCGGAGGTCCCGTGTGCAAGTTGCGCACGTTAAGGCGAGCATCGTAAAACACTAAAAGAAAAAAAGAACACATATCTGGAGGTCACATTTCGTTTCGTTAAACAACACAAAAAAGAACACATATCTGAGAATGCTCTATAGAACGAGGGTATAAAACTAACGTCTATTCTTTTTTTAGAATAACAATTGCGTGATTGACACTTTGACGCGAGTGCTGCATCAACTTAATTATTATATTAGATTTATTGTTCCATCAGCTAGAGCAATTTACACCATAAAATCTACAGATAGGGAACAGGTTTTACAGTATGGGTGATTAACTACTTCAGTCTGGAGATCACAATTCGTTTCGTTTAAAAAAAAAAGTTTTGAACTACATCTGACCTTAAACGAAGCAGTAAACACCAATTTACGAGACTATAAAAACGACATGAAATAGTGGTGGCATATTGAATTTATTGTGGATACATTCGGTATGTTTTTGGTTGTTGTGGATTCGTTTTTGTTTGAGTAAAGAGAAGCACATCGGTTGTTGTGGATTCATAGGACGTTAATTTTTAACCCGTACCAAGTTGGCCCCCAAGCCGCCTGGTTTTTTTTTTCTTTCTCTCAAATTCAGAATTCAGTTAACTCCACCCCCACCCACTCCCCTTCCCAAAACCCACCCCCGTTGCCAATGCCATTGCTTTTATGTGTTGTTTGTAATTGCGATCTTATAATTGTTAATTATGTTCTACGTCCCCTTCAACACAAATTAGATTGTTTCGAGCCTGGGGTGGGGGACGCTAGAACAAGCGACGAAAGCCAGGAGGACACTATTGAATTAAATAATCAAATACTAACAAATAGATCTGATCAGTATTTTCTCTTATTGTTCCATTTTAATTATGAAATATCATCGCACCAACTTGATTCTCGTAGTCAACGATCGCCTGGTACGATTAAGATCACTGACATGGCACCATTTTACGGAACAAGATGAAAGACCTTTTTGAGGCAGGCTACTTTGACCCTGCCTCTCAAGGCTATTCCGAGCTGACTGGGGTATAAGATATCAGCAGAAAGATCCCTATCCTATCATAATTCGCTCAAGGAATGCAAAGAGAAACTTGAGATTTAAAAGAACAGAAACGAACTCGATAGTATCTTTGTTGGCTCATGCAATGATACTGAGCAGACTGCGTGGCATACTGTTGGACAATGTGTCCTGAGTTGCCAGCCCACCGAGTACTTAGTTTTTTTATCATCATCATCATCATCATCATCATCATCATCATCATCATCATCATCATCATTGTATAAAGCAGATATTAAAACAGTTAAGACCTGGTAGTATTTCCAACAAAAAAATTATCACAAGTTCAACATTTCGCCCTCAATGTGCTTCCTCAGGAACATTCACAATATAAATGACAAGAATCTAGATCTACACATGTTGTAAAAACTAAAGTGCGTACATACATGTCACAACACTTAAAGGAGCGGTGAGTACAAATCGGAAAGGCCAGAGAGATGCCAACACTAAGGCCAGAAGTGGCAGAGAGAGAGAGAGAGAGAGAGAGAGAGAGAGAGAGAGAGGGGGGGGGGGGGGGGGGGGGGGGGGGGGG
>NW_004797360.1:1554720-1573235 GCF_000002075.1 Aplysia californica
AGGGGGGGGGAGGGACTGGTGCGTGGAGGTAAGGAATATAATAACAGAAGGGTGCGGTGAACACAAATCGGAAAGGCCAGAGAAAGAAGAAGACGAGGGCCATCATCGTCATCATCATCATCATCATCGTCATCATCATCATCATTTTCTTTCTCACCCTGGGTCAAACACTTTCAGTTTCTCTATTTTGCGCTTACTTCGGGACATTTCGCAATGTCTCTACACATTTCTGTTCGTACTGCTGGTGCCAGAACTTCTTTGTATCCCTAGATCAGCGAAAAAAAACCCTGACGTGTTTGCTTGTGTTTTCGTAGCTTTTAAGTTTTTACCTGGCCAGGTAGTTGGTTCTCAACCAACTGGCTCTTCACTTGAGATAGACATAGAAACATTAATCTAGTCCCCTTCCACGACACACATTATCATGGCAAGGGTTATCCGTAGTTCCCCCTTGGTATACAGTTATCTTTCGAGTTGTGTTAAAGGAAAAGAAATGGCCTGGTCCAAACGGAGACCAACCCCTACCCCCCCCCACCCCCCACCTTTTTCCCTTTCAAATTGTCTTCTTCTTCTTCAGCACCGCCTGCACAGTTTTACGTAGGAAGAATGGATAAGCTTTTTTGATAAAAGAAGAGAAGAGGGTGGGGGCGGTTTTTTTCGGAGGGGGGGGGGGGCAGAGGGCCAACTTTTTTTTATACACTTTGCGATAATATGACACACAAGAATATTTACGACACTTTGGATACAAGCTGGTCCATTTTTATTTTAAAAAATGTGACTTGATGAAACGGTGATTGATTGCATTGTTAACATTGCTTTCATTTATTGCTTTATGTTATGGTTCTGTTGATGATACTTTGAGGACCAGGACAAATCGGCAGGAAGGGCACTTTCTGTGCACATGTCAAGGATGACAGACTCTTGCTGTAGACAATTTATGGCAAACTTATAGACTATAAGGACCTTCAACTTCTTGAGAGAAATGTCAGCTTAAAAAACAGTTCCAGATTATATTTATGTTTACTTCTCTCTCTCTCTCTCTCTCTCTCTCTCTCTCTCTCTCTCTCTCTCTCTCTCCCCCTCTCTCTCTCTCTCTCTCTCTCTCTCTCTCTCTCTGTCTCTTCGGTTGCGTCCTTGATTGAAGTGTTTTACTGACTAGTTTAATTTATTGCCCTGATTTGCGCAAGACGATATATAAACACGGATTATTCAGATCAAATCATTCCACATCTTCTGGGACCCAAGAAGCCACAAGAGGCAGACAACCTTGAAGACAAAGAAACATGATGTCAGGACCATACCGAATTCTTCTTGCTCTCCTTGTCGTGTTTGCGATGAGTGAGGCAAAGTTCGACATCAAAGTTTCCCTGCTTCCGACATCTTGGATACCGATAGGAAGCGAACAAATGCCGGCTGAATCGAGAATCGTCAACGGCGACAACGCAAATCGAGGAACCGCCCCTTACATCGTTAGCTTACAGGTATGAGTTAAGGCTGTAACAACGCTAACGCCAGAAAACAGCATCAAGACATAGGGCCTATTGTATTAAAAGAAATTTGCCTGATATTATTCCTTTTAACCTGTGACATAATCTATCTATACGTATCGTTATATTTATCTTTACATCGTTTGATCCATCCGCCATTCTATTTATTTATCTTTCAATTGTTCCGACTCTCTGCCCTTTTTCAAGACGTTTGCATCGACAGGAAGCATTGTTTATATCAAATCTATTTATTTCTGCAATTTGTGGGGCTTACTTTATAAAACATTATTATCGTAACCATACAGGGGACCAAACACGCTCTCTTTCACTTAAAAGTAGTTTACTCACTGTTTCTATAACAGACCCTGACAAATCATAATCATCATCATCCAGTGCCTTGCCGACTGGCGTGGGCGATCATGGACCTCCATTTCGCTCTGTCCCGCGTTGCAGCAATGGTGTCTGTTGTTCTTGCTGCTCCTAGCCATGTTGTCATCTTGTCCAATACCTTTTCCCTCTGTCTGCCTCTGCCTCTCTTTCCATCTAACTTGCCTGTTGTTACAATATTCTCCAATGCTTCTTTCCGCATTGTGTGTCCGAAGAAATTTGCCTGTCGCTTTCTTATATTCTTATATCATAATACAGAATTAAAAGCATACACCCCCCCCCCCTCAGTTCGTTCTCCGCCTCCTTCTGAGGGGAAAATTAATTTTTCCAATCAAATCATTATTTGTATAATAATAGGTCACGATCGGATTCTATTTGATTAAATCATAGCCGACAACCATTGGGAAGGACTAGTTTATTAATTGCTTGCGGAATGCGATGGGCCGTAATGAGATTCTAGGTCAATTGGGTGAACGTATTAAAGCAGCAGAAGATGTCAATTCGATATAGAGTTCAATGGCTAGCATCATCATCACCCCTACCCGAACAAATCCTACCCCACCGAACTCTATTCGATCTACCCATGCATTTCAATTTGACCAATGATCATAATATGTTATATCATTATTATTATTATTATTATTATTATTATTATTATTATTATTATTATTATTATTATTATTATTATTATTATTATTATTGTTATATGTTATTATCATTATCCTGTTTCCATCAGGCGGTCGTTGCAAACAAGAGCTACCACATATGCGGTGGTTCTATCATCTCACCCACCAGGATACTGACCGCTGCCCATTGCCTCCCCTACTGGGGCCGCTTCCCGCATCAGGTCGGCGTGGGTTTCCGGAGCCTGGAGGTTGGAGCCAACGCCCCAGGGGCGGCCGTCATTCAAGTGATGGCAGCTAACGTTCACGAAAACTATGAGAGGGAGGGAGTAAAAGGCTTCCCCAATGACGTGGCAATTCTTGAACTGGCGACCCCCGTGCCCCAGTCCCAGTGGGTCCAGGTACAGTAATAGTTGTGGAAGGCGTAAAGCATGGGTTAGCACTGTGATATAGATATTATTATTATTTCTATTATTATCACCATCATTATCATCAAGATTATCGTTAAATCATCAATATTATTATTATTATTATTATTACTATTATTATTATTATTATTATTATTATTATTTTATTATTTTATTTTTAACAAAATAATTTCATCAATGTCATCACTAGTATATTATTATATTATATTATTATAATTATTTTACACAATTATTATTATCATTACAATTTATATTATTATTAAAATTATTATTTTACATTATTATTATATCATTATTAGTAGCATTATTATTATCTTTATTATTATTATTATTATTATTATTATTATTATTATTATTATTATTATTATTATTGGTATTATTATTTTGCATGGACGCAATTTATTCCTACCTTATCGAGGACATAGGTAATAAACCCTTGACCTCGTTTCAGAACCACCTCTGACCATTCCTGAGACATTTTATATTTTTTAATGGTTAAGAATATTAT
Source organism: Aplysia californica (assembly GCF_000002075.1). Lineage (NCBI taxonomy): Eukaryota > Metazoa > Mollusca > Gastropoda > Aplysiida > Aplysiidae > Aplysia > Aplysia californica. The sequence goes on from NW_004797360.1 coordinate 1,558,151, forward strand.
CATAAGCCAAAGCTAACCTCTGAAGACTGTTCTATGTACCCTGTGTTTGAACCCACATCCGGGGAATATCAGTTTAGACCAGAAGCCGAGCACACTTTAAATTTTTTTTTTTTTTGGTAAGTGTTTTACGGCGCTCGCAACTGCATAATGTCACTTGAGCCCGCGAGACACATTAAACATTTTCAGTTGGTAAGGAATTTTAAATTTTGCCCGAGTGGCAGCCGAAGCCTACTCGTACAGATTTTGGACCACCAAGGAATCTTTAAAGTGCGCAACTTGCACACGGGACGTCCGAGATTTTTCGCCCTTTTCCGAGAAGGCTAGGTGTGCATCTTTCCTACCATGAGATCAGGGGTGTAGCTGAAACACAGCAGCAAGAAGGAGCCAGGGAGTAGTAGTAGAAAGGCTGCAGACAGAGTTAGGAGCCCAGAGGAGGGGGAAATGGATGTGAGGGGGTGGCGGCACAAAGTGAAGACGAAAGCAGACGACAGAACATTGTCAGAGCAGGAAAAAATGTGAAAGGAGAACATTTTAGAGAAGAAAATATTCTGTCGCTATCCGGATTTGAACCCGGGACCCATTAAATGATAGATGAACACCTTCACTTCTGGACCACGAGAGCCCCCACATCGAGCACACAGACAATCTAAAGAGTAATCACTTACGATTTTATCACTTACTTACTTACTTGGTTGGAGAATAGGTATCATTGCAGACGGCACAAAGCCATTGCTGCTCCTCCCTCCTCACCAGAGTCCATGAAAGGGTTGGTTTTCTGATCGAGCAATTTACGATGGTACCATGTTACATAGTATTATTATTATTAAAGTCTATATGAACATTGATAGAAATTGGTTTGCTTTTCTTCTAAATACAAGTCATAATATTAAAAAAGCTACATCGAGTGTCAAAAAACGCATTTTATGACCCGACTCTAAGGCTCTTTTGTAGGATGATTAGAATTTGGAATAAAATAGCATTTTCTATAAAATTCAATAACAAGAAGGGGCATAGGTTATAATGTGAAATAGATTATAAATCAACAACAAACCAAAAAGAAAAACAAATTGATAATTGGATCTCATTTATTTTCTTCAGGTCATAGAAATGGCCAAATCGGATGACGGAAGTTTCGACGAGGACGAATGCTTTCTACATGGATGGGGCCGTCTGTCCGCCGGTGGGGAGAGTCCCACCATCCTCCAGAACGCGACCTTCACTGGAGTGACGTACGACGAATGTCGTACCTTGTACTCTACAGGTAACATTCAGGTCAGGTGGTCACACTTCTGCGGCTACAACTACCCCCAGTCTGCCTGCAACGGAGACTCTGGGGGTCCTCTGGTGTGTCGAGGCAAGCTAGTAGGCGTCGTTTCTTGGGGATTGTCCAACTGTTCCGGGTGTTTCCCCGGCGTCTATTCACGAGTTGCCGCTTTTGAGTGGTGGATCCGTCGTTTTGTTTAGGCAGTCGCAACTCGATCCGAAGGCATGATGAATATAGTAACATCGACCAGCTGGCAGCTGTTCAGGTGTGCTTAGCCCAAATTTTTTATATTCTTTTTCTTTGCGGTTTAGGTTGTTGTTGTTTTTGTTGTTGTTGTTGTTGTTGTTGTTGTTCTTTTTACATTTTTTATGTGTGCGTTTGTGCTTTTGTTTTTTCAACAGTGGGATCGGTTGCTTGTGCAAGAGAAATGGATTATCGAAATTCAAATATTAAATGTTGGAGAAAGCAACATTTTAAACAAATAATACATATTGCAGTTACCGGTACAATGTTAAAAGAATACTTTGTTCTATTTTTCTCTCGATTTTCTTTTTAAAAAAAACAATTTTCTTTTTGGACTCAAAACAGATGAAGAGCTTACCGACGACATGTATTGCTACCCTCATTTGTCTATGTATTTTTTCTCGCTATCTCTATTTTAGTTACAGCTCCTTTAAAAGTGTTTGGGCATTTTATCTTCAATAAAGTGTAACATTAATTATATTTATTGACAAAATTTGATCGGCGGAAAGTAGCAATTAAAAAAAAAAAATTTGGCGAATCCTGCACAACTTTTGCTCGCAAAGGAAACCCTAACGCTTGTGTATGCTAAGCTGTTGAGGGTTAAACGACCATTTCCTCGTTGTTTACACGTGTGTATCAGTAGTAGATGTTTTGTTCAATTTTGTTAGACGAAATAAAATCTCCTGGCAGAAAATGTGTTGAAAATATTGCAGTTTGTTAGTATATCAAAGTAATTTTTATCTCTTCATGCTCTTACTGCCTGCTTCTGAGTGTGTCTATGTATACACATATTGTCCATGTGCTGTGAACGTTTCATTTAATGTTTTTGTTTTTGTATGAGACCATAGTATATTATGATGTTTTCGTTCTTGTGTGGAAGTGTATTTCATAACATGCTTCCGTTCTGTTTGTAATAGAACAAGCCAAACTAAAGATCAAAACAGAAGGGTGGGTGGTTGGCGGGTGCTCTGGTGTGGTTTGCTTCTTCTTTCCTATCAAACATCTATCGTCCTTATCTCCCCTTCATCTTTTTTATGTTTGTTACTCTCTTGTAACAGCTCTAATCTTCTGGCGCTCATATGACCTTATGCAGTTGCAAGCGCTAAAAAAACCCTACTAAACTAAAACTAAACTAAAACAAACGGAAACAAAACTGAGAATTGTGATATGTGGCGTCGGTGTCCTAGTGGTTAGGCTCTCGGACTCGCAACCGTAAGGTCGTGGTTTCGAATCCGGACAGAGGCCAGACGTTGTGTCCTTGGGAAGGCACTATGCATGAATATTCTATAATTTCACGCATGTGGGAATGGGTACCCAGCTATAGACAGTAAAAGATCTTGTCAGTTTGTTGGTGTTTGAGGGCTTTACAGCTGCTTGCACTGTATGCTCCCCGGCAAGCTTTTGTTTCCGAGTGTTCTATGGTCTGCTGGGGTAAGGATATAGTGAAAAGCGGATAGAGCTTGCCGTTGAGCGGGAGTATGCGCTATATAAATGCTATTTGCTATTAATCTATTTTTATTATTATAATAATAATAATTATTATTATTAATATTAATATTATTATAAGTCATTTTTGTCTGCACTCTTCTACTGCATCTGGATATACCAAACCAGCAAGACAGTGCACAAGGGAACTATGTGATGGGGGAACGTACTGTATTGAAAAAAAAGAACTGGAGGGGACACAGCGATGAAATACCAACAGGTAAAATCGGCACTAGCTACAAAGCGAAATCAGCCGCAATGCTACACGCGCTTCAATGGCTATCAGAACAGCTGCCATCAACGTGCACATTATGTTCTCTTTCTACACAGACTTGCAATCACTAGAACAGCACTTAGCATCAGGTGTGACGGCACTGAAAACCAAAATTGCTGATGAGTCGTGGATTGCAATTAGAATGTATATGTTGCCGCTGGGAAATACAAGAAGAAGTGTACAAGGGATGCAAAGTAACAGGCAGGCAGAGGAAGAGACTGGGGGACCCTACCACATTTACAAACACACACACACACACACACACACACACACACACACACACACACACACACACACATATATACACACACACACACTCACACCACTCTCTCACGCACACACTTTCACACACACTCACACACACACACACACACACACACACACACATACACACACACACTCACATCACTCTCTCACGCACACACTTTCACACACACTCACACACACACACACACACACACACACACACACACGCAGACACACACACACACACACACACACACAGACACACACAGACATACACACATATACACACATACACACACACACACATACACAGACGGCCACATAATACAATACTATCTTTGTTCCTCCCGTGATCCCTCCATTAGTTTTTTCGCAAATGTGATCAAAGGGAAACAATACGGAAAAAACAAATTAAGAATGTAACAGCTAAATTAATTCCCTTAAATTTTATTTGTGAGATTCTGTCCTCTTTGAATAACTCTGTCTGTCTATCTGTCTTTCTTTCTTTCTATCTGTCTATGTACCCGTTTGTCTGTGTCTAAGTATAGAGAACTTTTTTTTACTTACTTAAAGATATATTATTATCCTCCTAGGTCGCACTCTGCAACCAGATTTAACTTTCTCTCTGAGGCATGGAGTTTGAGACTTGATTCGTTATACTTCGAGGTCACTGATCCCAAGAACTGCATCAGTCTTGTCCTATCACATCAATTTTTTTCTGTATGGCAAAATCACTGTTTTTGCGGTATGTTATTGAATTAGCATTAATAATAATAAATACCAACCATGTTCAGAGCAACAATTAAAAAAAGAGAATGAAACTTCCAAACTTTTATTCATTCGTATAAAGCATGTAACAATCTTCAACTTCACTATATAGCAATGAGTAAAACATTAAGAAGGAGTACATGTACTTAAGTGTATTGCTATGTCAGTCGTTACTCTCTGAGACTTAGACATTTTCTGTCTCTATTTCTGTGTAGAATTTGTTGTAATAACAAATGTTTTTTGTTTGTAAAACCTTGTATTGCACTTTAACAAAAAAATTGCACTGATTAGACTCTAGCCATGCCTAGTTAAGACCTAAGAAGATGAAAAACTCTTATTTCTATGTCGTGTAAAAGACTTAAGCGAGTTGCTGTGTTGGTCGTTACACACTCAGATATAGACATTATCTATCTGTTTTAGTGTAGAACGAGTTGTAATAACCAAAATATTATTTTGTTTGGTTTGACTGGTTTTTTACTTATACAAGTAAGTTTGTACTAACTACAATCTAGCCAAGCCAAGTTGTGGCATCAGAAGCTTAAAATTCTTGTTTCTTTTTTCTTCCAAATAGCTTTAGTAAGTTGTTATATCGGTCGTTACACTCTCAGTTTTAAGTTGGAGACAACATATTCATGACATAAACTTTGTTTTGAAGGGGTGTATGGATTGCGTTGGGTCTGGACAGTCTCTTTGAATGCTTCAACATTAATCTATCAGTGTGTAGTGCCCTATTGGCCTTGATATGGATTCTTCATATTCGTTAAGTCTTTATAAAATGTTTCAATTGCTAATGATTGATGTTACCAAATTTTTGAGGAAAATCGTTTAAATGACCAACAACAAAAAAATGACAGTTGATGATCATGTTGCAGCTCAAAAGATAGAAATTTCCAAACAAAGTTTTGATAAGGCTCTTGGAAATTTAAAAAAGATTCTGTCTAAAGCCTAACTTGATATATAAAAGAGGAAAGACTTTTTTCTTTCTATAATAATAATAATAATAATAATAATAATAATAATAATAATAATAATAATAATAATAAATTATAATAATTAGCATTTATGCTGCGCAATTCCATTTCCTCAAAAATGCTCAATGCGCAATACATTCATAAAGATATCACATAAAAAAAACAATGGACATGGGTAACGTAAAATTTAGTATTATTATGTATATATGTAAATGTATTTAAAAAATTATATGAGGAAATTAGTCACTCAGCGAGCTTGGCCCTGCCCTCATTAAAAATATAAAAATTTTAAAAAAGCTCACCAGCAGTCACAGTTAAACTGAAACTTGAATTGCTACCAACAGAATAAAACATTCGATAAAAAGAAATCACCTGACCTCAGCTACATTGAGAGGCAAACAATCAGGTGGTTTGGATATCTGACACGTATGGCACCTCACCAGCGTGCCAGTAAAGCGCACTACAAAAAATACACCAGGGAACAAGGCAAGAGGAAGACCAAGGAAGACCTGGATCGAGGGTGTGAAGAATACCTTGAAAGCATACAACATTCCGCCCAGCCAGCCCATCCAACTTGCAAAAGACAAAAAGCCCTCTCTCCCTTCGACGCCCTAGAGGTAAAAGAGGACGGATAACGTAAAGTAAAGTAAGACCAAATACAGTTTTAAAGACAAAAAAAAACCCCAAACATGTTTATAGGTAAACCTATGCTTTTGCATAATTTTTGGGGCATTCTCTTAAAAATATTTAGGGTTAAAATGTACAGTTATTTTGTTCTATTCTATTTTTGTAAGGCACATGTATTATGAGGGTGCGGTGGCGGAGTGGTTAGTGCGCTCGTATGATCGTCTCCGAAGCGGAATGTCCGGGATCGAGCCTTGGTTCAGACACGGATTTTTTTCGCCTAACTTCGAGTTGGGGAAGTAAAGGCGGCGTGGAAAGGAACTGGCAACCCTACCACAATAATATGCCGAAGGCCCAGGAAGTTGTCTCACTAACAAGGCAATCCCCAATGTCTGGATCAGATGCGGGAACAACTTTACTTTTACATGTATTATGCTTTATTACGTTTTAGTACACAAAAAGTGACATGCAAAGTGTGGGTGACATTGATTCATCCGTTAAGGAGATATTTAATAATCAGTTGCGTCACGAATTTTTGACCACACTATAACAACATACATTTTTGTACTTATGACTGAGGTCCTGCCTTTAAAAGGAAAGGCCGTGTCAGTGCGCAATTTGAAACTGCATTCGTGGCTTGCTTTCTGAAGTAACATGTGCAGTAGTTTTTTAAAAATCTATCTGCTTTAAGGCGTATTGATTTCCTTTAAAAAAATTAATACCCTCAAACGTGGCTATGAGTTAGCCTGTTGTACTTGTCGTGACTCTGGTCACGATTATACTTGGGAATTCCACCCTGAAGCAACAGCAGTACTCAGATTGATTCCGTGCCTTTTTTGTCACGGTTTTCACCATGTCATAATCCTATTATATTGCAGGGTTCCCCCACCAAGGCAGTGCTACTGACTGAAGTGTCTTTAGGCCATTCCCTCATCCTTACAATCTTCATTTTCCCTCTACTTCATTTGTATGTTTGTCACTCTCTTGTAGACTGCTATTTCCGGGGTGCCTTGATAGTCAAAGCAGATTTTGTGCCCTTTGAGGCTTGAAAGGTGAGCAGAGAAAGCCTGATTCCTCTTTTGGACTTCTCTGTTGACATCTACCCCATGGCGCTCATATGACCTTATGCAGTTGTGAGCACCGTAAAACCTTACTAAAACTAACTTTATTGCAGGGATCACCACACTACGGCCCGCGGGCCAGATTCTGCCTGCCATGTCAGTTCGTGTTGTTCGATACAATTCCACAATGCAGGCTAAAAAAACCCAAAACAAACAAACAAAAAAGTACCTTGATACATGTGTTTGTAGTGTGCTCAGGACCTAGTCACCCAAAAAAGTTTCATCATATCAATCCAACTCTGCAGTGTAAATTAAATTATCTGCTTTTTGAAGACTTCATAACTTTTAGCACACACTCTTGCTCAGCTTTGGTGTGATAAATATTTCAGTTCACACAGACATTTCCTACCGCAAAAATGACCCTTTGTCGCCAACGCGTAGGAGGTCCACTACTTCAAAAGTTTGTTGCCTCTATAATTATGTTTATGCATTTTCAGTTGTTTTTTTTTCTAATTGTTAAATTCACAGGCTGTTTGTCATTATCTTTTTAATGCATTTTATAAAGTGTATTAAAGAAGAAGGTAGAGATTTTGACCCAATTTTGGCCGGCGTTCGGCATTCTGCTAATTATCCTTCCCACTCTGAAGAAAAGCTTAGTGACCACCGATATAGAAAGGCAGTGCTAATATAAAAGACTAAGTAGCAAAAAGTGTTAATATCAGATCCATTTATTTCTCTGCATCGGGGCCTGAGAAGAATGTTTTGAAGGTGGAATTGTTCCGCAAATTTTCCGGTGTATCCATAGCAATCACTTGGCCCGCTTCCAAGAGAACGAGGAGGTCGTAGTCTAAAACATTCGTGAATCTGTGTGCGATCGTGAGTACAGTGCAGGTAGAACAGACTCGTTTAATAACTCCTTGGATTTTTTTGTCGGTGACCGGATCCAACGACGATGTTGCCTCATCGAAAAAGAAAATTTTGGCCTTTTCTAGCAAGGTCCTCGCTAAACAAATAAGCTGCTTTTGGCCCAGACTGAAGGTATCCCCTCCTTCTTTGCACACATACCCTAGACCTTCTGGCAGGGACTTGACTAACTCATCGAGCTGAACTTGAGCGAGTGTTGACCATAAGGCGTTGTCGTTGTGACGACCTGTAGGGTCTAAGTTCCACCTGAGAGTTCCACTAAAGATGACAGGATCTTGTGGGATGGTGGAGACGCTCTTTCGTAAGTGATGGAGTCCGACAGTACTGATGTCCACGTTGTCAATGTAGACAGCTCCATTGGACACGTCTCGAAGTCTCAACAAAACCTGAACAAGGGAAGACTTCCCTGCACCAGTTCGACCTATGATACCAATTTTTTGTCCAGGCAAGAAGGTCATAGAGACTTTTTTTAAGGCAGGGCCCCCTGCATTGCTATACATAAGCGATACGTCTTTAAATCTAATGTGGCCCAATTTTGGCCAAGACATCAAACTTGTATTCCTGGAATCAGAATCCCACTCCGCCTCAGAAGGTGTATCAAAGAAAGATGAAAGTCTTTTTACGGAGTACATGGAACCAATGAAACGACCAGTTTGCTTTATCAGTACGTTCATGTGGTGACCCAAGTCTATCGAGTACATCACAGCCAACCCAACACGTGCGGCTTTCGAGTCTCCAGACTCACCGACAGATGCGAAGATTGCGGATGACATGACAAAAAAAGTGCTCATGTACGTCATTGCCATACCCAACCACCTATTTTGAGCGTAAAATGCGTAAGTCATTGCATTTGATTCGTTCTCAGCTGAAACAAGCATGTCGAGGAACCGTTGTCTTAAATGAAACCCTCTAATCACATGCACGCCTTCAATTGTCTCTTGGATGCGACCATATTTGAAGCTGTTGTATTTCCGTCTGTTTGTTGTTATTTTTGCTTCTAGTGCAACATGTCTCAGTTGTATATAAATGGAGATTAAGGCAACCGGTGTGGCGAAAAGTAAAATATTTGGGCATGTGTAACACACGACAATAAGACTCGTCAAGATGTACGCAATTCTGTAGAAAAGTTCTTCTAGACTGAGAGGAACTTCGTGTCCTATTTCATGTACGTCATGGCCAAATCGTAAAGCCAGCTGGCCAAAAGGAGTTTCTTCGAAAAAGGTTAGAGGAGATCGCAAACATGACCACAATAATTGGCTTGCCAACGATCCTGTAGCTTCCGAATTACGAAGAGAACACAGGATCTGATAAAGAACAAAGAATACTAAAGAGCTAGCTGTCTGGAAGAAATACAGTTTTACGTGGTAGATATTTGTTTCCCATAAGGCTTCCTTAGTGCCGTCAGAGATACAGACCGGACCTTTTATTTCCGCCTGAAACCTAGCACAGGTTTGAAGGTCTTGACTGTTGTTGTAAATATCTTGTATCCGATTAGACCATTCGGTTAAACCTACCCTGGCCCTGGCATCTATGAAAACTGGAAATACTTGCAAAATGGCAAGGCACAAAACACTGAAAAGACCAACAGCTTTGAAATAAATCTTTACAGTTTCTCTGTCGATACTGCGGGCAGGTGATTCCTCATTCCAGTCTGACGGCTTAGGGAACTTTGCGTTGTTATTACCCTCATCACCTCCTGCAGCATTGTCTATTTCCTCTTTTACGTTCACTTTGAGAGCATGCTTTCTAGGAGTTTGAACGTCTTGGACAATGACAGCCTCGTATTCCGCTGCATCATCAACTGATTGACCAAGACGTCTGATTTCTATAACCATGTCTGCAAACGGTAACCATTGTGATCCACCGGTGGTCAAAATACGCGTTCTCTGCCCCAAAAGTCCTCGCCTGCCGATTAAGTTGTAGAAGATGTGTCTGGCCACGTTGTTGTCCACAGCACTGAGCGGATCATCCAACAGGACGATGTCCGACTGACAGTACGCTGCACGTGCAAGATTCACTCGCTGTTTCTGACCCCCGCTCAGGTTCTCTCCTTTATCCTTCACTTCAAACAAGTCTCCACATTCAAAGGATTCTAGGTCGGTGTTAAGTGCACATGACGTAAGAACATGTTCGTATAAGGACTTATTCACTGGGGATCCAAAAAGTATATTATCTTTTATGGTGGCGTTCAAGATCCAAGGTTCCTGTGGGACGTAGGAGGTAGTCCCGTTGACATACATGTCACCCTCTAATATTTCCATTTCCCCACAAAGAGCAGAGAGGAAAGATGTTTTTCCTGAGCCAACTGTTCCAGTAACTAAAACTAAGCTGCCTTTAGGAATACTAATATCGTCTGCTTTTAGAGTAAAAGCAGCTTGCCCTCTATCCCAGCAAAATGTGCTATTACGAATAGAAATGGCAGACGAACGATAACTCCCTATTTTGTCTGTGTCAACGTTGGGGTTTGAAAGGGTAGAAAAAGTTAGTTTACGTCTCGATTGAACAGATTCAGCGACCAATATTTCTTGCAGTCTATCAAATACTGCTCGTACACTGTAAAACGTGGTAAACAGGACGGGAAGGTCAAACATAGAAAAACGCAATTCGTTTACCAAAATCACAACAGCAAATGTAATGTCCGCCTTTAACGCTAGTCCTGTTGTATCGAAATAGATATGAGATAACAGAACCAAAGTGGTGGCTACCATAGGCGTCATACTCCAAGCTAACAGTCCAACCAGACGAAACAGAAAAATTTTGGTCAGAATCCTCATCTCCACACCAACTAAAGCCTCCACCTTTTTACCAAAAACAGTTTCCATCGCTAGGAGTTTGATATTTTTCATATTTCTCAGCATTTCGGTAACCACAGACATTTTCTCGTCTTTCGCTTTGCCTCGTGTTTGATACAGTACGCTCTGTTTGCCCAACATAAAGGAAGAGAATCCAACAACAGTTCCCAAGAACAGCACCACCAATATAGAAGACTTTCCGATGTAATAATACAATATGACAAAGGTGCCTACCATGTTGAACAAGCTCTTTACTCTCAAAGCAATCCAAATGATTCCTCTTGCTGAGTCCAAAAGATCTGACGAGACAACATTATTGATTTTAGCTGCAGTGAGATTGTACTTTGCGGTCTGGGATAAATGTAATAACTTATGAAAAACTAAGTAACTCATTCCAGATTTGATTCTTAAAGACGCTGTGTCCGCCAAATAGAGACTCCACTCATCGAGCAAACTGGACGTGAATAAGGAGAGAAATATGGCAACAAAAAGGAACAGCTGCTTGGATGAAAACAGTTGCTGTTCGTTGTCTTCCTTCTCAAACGACTTCATCAGCTCTGTGAAAAGAAAAGGCTTACACATCAGTGAGACCACGCGACCGACGAGGACAACTAGGATGATATGTAAGATGTACTTCCCGAATACTTGCCATATAAGCGTCACCAAATTCTTCGTACTCACGGGCTTCTTCTGACCATTTGTATAATATGGAGAATTGTAGTTTTTAGAACCACTGTTGCTTCTCTTTGTTGATCCACTCTTTGTTTTTTCAGAAGGTATATTGATAATTTTTCTAGCTGATGCATCGCCTGTCGTTTTGACGGAGAAGCTGTCAGTCTGTTTACTTTCCTCATCGCTCACAAACTGTCTTTGAAGTGCTGCATTCCAAGCTTCCAGAGTTTTCCGTCCCCAGATGGAAGCTTGAAACTGTTGTGGGAGATCTATACTTATGCCAGATCCTTCAGGGGTCACCAGTCTATTAGTCCAAGTAAACAGCAGATTTGACAACAGCGAAGAAGAACCAGATCCCATTTTGCCAAACATTCTGTGGACAAGAAAATGTACAGTTTCGGTTATGAAAAGCAATAATATGATTCGAAAAAGAAACACAATTTACTTCTAAAAAACTATTTTTGTCTTATAAATTTTCAGTTTCCAAGGACTCTCAAGCTACGTAAATCCCCAAACTTTTCCGTCATTCCCCCTCTAATTTTACATCTGAAACCAGAGAATCCCCACCTCCTTCAGGGGCAATATCTCTAATTCTATTCAAGAGTGATTTTGATTCTTTTTACAGAAAATAAAGCAAATAGACAAGCGTTAACCACTTCACTGCCAGACCCGAGAAACGAGTTATGGAGCCGGTATAAGAGTAAAAGCGCATTCCTGCGTTTTATAAATCCCATTTTTTAAAGACATTAGAATTCATTGGAGGTTTACTTTTTGTTTGAAGTAAGTAAGGAGTTTGGTTACGTCGTTGTTGTGTCATCTCAAACGTCAACACTATCGCCCCCACAATGCAAGCAACAGTGGGATGATCTCGCAAAGACCTTTGTGTTTACAGAACACTGCCGTTCACTTCACACTCCCAAACATTTTTTTTTTTTTTTTTTTTAAATTCTCATCCACTCGAACTTGGCGGAATAGCTGAAGAAAATCCAATTACCTACCTTAATAGATAAAAAAGACAACTACATCTAGATAGGCAGAAAATAAGACACCAGCTTGTGAAAAGATGACAAGATGCTTACATATTGCGAAGATTGTCTTCTATCAACAAGCGCCTAAGTTAATGTCGCAAAGTACAGTTAATCTCCAGGGATTTATCGTGGCATATGCAAATGAACAAAACCCAAAACATTTACAAATTTGTTCATTTTTAACGCTACGTTATATAAAATGAGATATGAGTCCCTGTGGCTACCAACTGTATAGTGACTTCTGATGGCACAGCAGTGGCAGGACCACCGCCAATGAAGTTGTAACTGAGGCGTCGGTACTGCTAACTGTGGGCAATGGGGGGGAGTTAGTGTTGGAATGGGCGGCATAAGGGTATAGGGAGGTTGGGGTAATGGGGTATGGGGGTTGAGAGGGTATGGGTTAGGGGGTGGAGGTAAAGGGGTTAATTGGGGGGTAAAGGGGGTATGGGGGTAAAGGGGGAGGGATTGAGGGGTAGAGGGGTAGAGGGAGGGGGTTTGAGAGGTATAGAGGGAGGGTTTGAGGGCTTATAGAGGCAGGGATTGGGGGTTGGGAGCAGGATGTGAAGTGTTTATTGGATTCGATTTGAATTTGTCGTCGGTGGCCTAGTGGTTAGGCTACCGTACTCGTAATCGTAAGGTTGTGGGTTCGGGGGTTCGAGCCGCAGGCCGGACGTTGTCCTTGGGAAAGGCGCTTAAAATGAATTTTCCCAACTTCACTCAGGTGGGAATTGGTACCCGGCTCCGGGCAGAGAAAGATCTTGTCAGTTTTTTAATGTTTGAGCACTTAACCAGCTGCTTGCACTGTATGTTTCTAAATGTTCTATGGTCTGCTGGGGTAGTAATATAGTGTAAAGCTCACAGAGCTTGCTTTCGAGTGGGGAAATGCGCAATACAAATGCTATTTATTATTATTCTTTATTATTAGTATTTTTAATCTAAGGTTTTTACGTTTCTGTTGCGAGTTCAGATTACTTTGGAGGCGAGTTTTGACCCTACCAGTCAGGAGCAGCATGAGCTGAGAGGCATACACCATCCCAAAGAAAAGACCGAAATACTCTTTTAAAAGTCCTCCCCTACACAGGAAACGAACTGGGTTGTTTTGTGTTTTTTGTTGTTGTTTTTTTTTTGCACGCATCGGCAAAATGCCTAATTACTACATCACAGACGCCAGGGAGCTTTCTGCAACCAATGCTCTGTATAGTAATCGTAATAGCAAGACGGAAAGAGGTTAGTTAATCCTTAATTGAACCCAGGCCTCCTTATACCACACACAAAACACACACACGCCCCCCCCCCCCCGGCTGAGGCTGGCATATACGTGTTGTATTGTGTATGCAAAAAAGTAAACTTAACATAATACGTTGGAATGTGCATTCAAGTTCGTAGGGTAGAACTATACAAGTTTTGAGACGTTTTTAAAAAATACAAATATATAGATTGTGTCTAACAGAAAGAATACATTGTAACAAGTTCGGTCAACTTCCTTAGTACTACAGAATCATGAGAATCAACAAATGAAACAGAAATTAAAACGTATAGGCTCGTGTCTGTGGTGAAACAATGAGGGACTTTGCAGTCGCACGCAGAAACCAGAGTTTGATTCTCGTGGGGGAAGGGGGGGGGGGGGCAAAATCAAATTGGCAGTGGCAGACTCTTCGTTGTCAGGCGCAGATGATATGAGCTCAAATTGGGGGGGGGGCAAAAATTATTTTTTAAACCGAGTATCTCGGTCTCTGTTCTGACACGTTGCTTCCCTTTAGGCCCTGGTTGGCCCGGTCAGGCAGTATCGAAGTCTGCTTTCTAAATTATGATCTAGACTCTAGACTGTGTCGATGAGGCCGTAAAAAAACACCTACATTGAAATACAAATCTTGTATAAGGTAGAAATACTCACCGTAAGAAGCGTTTGCTTTTTACATGAAAACAATGAGAACTGTCCCGGGGGTTTCAAACGTTAAATATTTTTTGAAAATCTTCAAACTCATAGAAGTACATGTATATTCAACACAAAGCACGACTTGGACATCTCAACAAGCCGACTAAAAGATCCTCACGGCGACTTGGACAGGAAAACAATGGCGTACAAAATCCAAATGTTAGCAAATTTCAATAAAGACCTGAGGCAAACGATGATGATAACTATAAGTACTTGAGATGGCTTGGGCCTTTATAGTAGCCCGAAGCACAAGTACTTGAAGCGTAGATGGAGTTTTCTTACGTCGTTACACATTGTTCACCAGTCGAGTTTAGTCTTTCCGTTTCTTGCGTCCTGTTGCCGTTTACTTTCGCTTGATTCGAAGCAAACTAACTGACGAACGAATTCCTTTCTTCTCTCTCCGCTTGATTCGAACAAACTAATAGTCGAACACATGTCTTTACTCGCTCTCTGCTTGAATCGAACAAACTACTGGACGAACAAATTTCTATCCTCTGTATTCTTCAACAAAACAGTTATCAAGAAACGTACTTTTGGGGAAACACACGTGTAGCACAGCTAAGGCGAAAATAACCTTGCCGTTACGAAGGACCTAAATATAGCAGGTCAAAACAGTCTGTCAATCTTATCGACTTGCCCTCTATTACAGGTCAAAAGCTCAGCTCAACAAAAATAACTAAGTGGACTCGAGAGACTTAGGACACTGACATGCTTATTTGGGGAAGTGTGGGAGCTGTGTGTGTGTGTGTGTGTGTGTGTGTGTGTTTTGTGTTTGAGTGGCGTGTGTGTGGATGGGG
>NW_004797360.1:1573453-1574940 GCF_000002075.1 Aplysia californica
AGAGAGAGAGAGAGAGAGAGAGAGAGAGAGAGAGAAGAGGGAATGAGTGGGAGTACCAGATAGACAGATAGACAGATAGATGGATAGATGGATAGATAGATAGATAAATAGATAGATAGATAAATAGATAGATAGATAGATCTTATTATTTCACTTAACAGGTTTCGAAAGCGCTTTAACCAAACTAAGACCCGAAGGGGAAGAATCTACAGTTTCTTTTGGGACACTTGAAGAAGCAGAGAAAGAAATGGCTCTGGCAGGGCCGTATTATACACAGCAACATTTAAGAGGGCCGTATTATATTCACAAGGGCCGTATCATATTCACGTTTTCTGCAATGTGTTCGAAGCGACCAGTCACGTCTTTACTGAACCCGTTAGACTCTGTATCATAATAAAAGACAAACACGGTCTTTTCACTGTCTTCGCTTTTTTTTTTTCAATCTTGTGCGCTTTGACGACCTCTCTTGTTGCCACCCCCCACTAGCACCGCTTACGTTTTTCATTCTGTGCCCTTTCACTAACGATTGCAACATTTTTTTTGCTGCAGTCGCTGCAAAGAACATATTGAAACACCTAGTGAAGCGAGGAAGAACGGTAGGGAGATTTTAAAGATCAGATGTTTTCATTAAGTGAAGTATGCCTACTGTATAAATGAAGTGGACTTGAAACGAAATAAAGACTTTCTTTCAGTCTAAACTGATATTGAACGGTGAAACATAGCTATGTTATACGCTATAGGAGCCCTTGCGCTTGCAAACACAGCTATATTTTTACATTGAGAAACCTATAGGTTTGGTAGCTTTCTCATATTTTGACAACCAAGCTATAGTGAAAAGAGACGGCACACCAACGCTCCAAACATTTGTGCAATACCAATAGTGTCTGAGGGAGAGGTGGGTCTATCACAAGACTACTATAATGTTGTATGAGGCTGTTTTTCACTGGAGTCTTCGCTTTCTTTGTGTATAGAGGGTCTGGAGTGGTCGTGAGGGAGCATGTGTGTGTGTGTAACTGTGTGTGTGTGTGTGTGTGCGTGTGTGTGTGCGTGTGTGTGAGCCGTGTTATGCGTGTGTGTTTGGGTGTATGTGCTGAGTGCGCTTAATGCTTGTTCACTTGCCTTTATTTGGATGAAAAAAATATCAATTTATCTCAATACAAGTCGAGATATTATTTGCAAATGAAGGAGGTGAGGGTCACCTATTTTCAGAGGTAAAGTTAGGGAGAAAATAGCCGCCAAAGATTAGTTATTTCCTTAGCTTAAGAGTCGGTGGTAACTGAACATTTACATTTTTTGTGCCTTTAATCAACGTTTTTCAGAAAAATCCACACAGAAATGAGTTCTTTAATGGGCATGAAAGGTGTTGAGCCAAAAAACAAAAAAATTATAAAAATTCACAAACCTGCAGAAAAATACAAGTTTCTTCACTTTGATTATTTTGACGAGAGCCTGATTCCACCACGCTGCTTCACACATGTATATATATA
>NW_004797360.1:1575040-1576544 GCF_000002075.1 Aplysia californica
TGCGGTTTTTGTGTGTGTATTGTGTATGAGTTTGTACGTATGTATGCGTATGTTTCTGTTTATGTGTGTTTATTTGTGTTTATGTGTGTATGTGTGTGTGTGTGTGTGTGTGTGTGTGTGTGTGTGTGTGTGTGTCTGTGTTTGTGAGGGTGGGTTTTTAAGTGTATGTGTTTATGTGTTTGTGTTTGTGTTTGAGAGTTCTTAGGTATTTTGAACTCATCAGGTTGAGTTATTCAAAACTTTAGGGGACGCAGAAAAAAAAAGTGAAGGAAGGTGAGAGAAGGATGGACAATGTAGGCCAACACAGTTTTTGCAGAAGGAGTGGTAGAAAAAAAAAACACGAAGCGGATGAAACGATTCTAGGTTGAAGAACACTCGTTATTTTTTGTATCGGATCGGCGTAAAAACACTTTAACGACGTTTACAGTAGTATACACCACCATTAAAAGTTCGAAGATTCCACTTGAATGAAACCGTCAAGCCTACGTTCATAACACTCCCTCTAACTCGTCATAAACAGAGAATGCCAGCGTTTCAGAGACCATTAACATTTTGTTCTGTATGTTTAATGTTGCCTCCTCTATAGTAAGCAATTTCCGTACTGAAAGGATTAGCTTTCTTTTCTTCGAACTCTCAGAAGTGTCAACAGTGACTGAGGTAGACTTGAAAGACACATTTTGGTAAATTTAGTAAATTCATCATGCCCCCTCTTGACCCAATACGCATATCAAGGGCCACCACTCTGTGAACATGACGTTTTGGGTGGCTATAATAAATCCTTCCCTCTTTAATTATTCAGGTAATTTATCGCGACAGTGGCCGAAATGGTTTTTATTCGAAATACGATAAGGCTAATTATATTACCATTTTCTGTCATTTAGAGACCAATCCGAGAGGTAAAAAAACAAATCGGGATGGGTAGGGGGGGGGGGGAGGGTTCATCCTGAGGTATGAGGGGGTTTCTGAAGAGCATGCCTCCCTGTTTTTTTTCACAATTTGATGTTTAAGAATAGGTTTGACATTTTCTTGAAAAATAATTGATTTTGTGATAGTTTTAGTGGCCATATTATGTCAATCTGCGACAGAAAATAGATAAATAAATAAACAAAAATAAACAACAAGAAAACCAAGCCATTTGACACCAAAAGCAGTGCATCTGTGTGTTGGGGTGAAAGTACAAAATTGCCCGCTGCCATTGTTCCTATAGTTAATTGTATATGAATGCTTTTAAGGAACAACGTGACTAAGCAAGGCCATCATGCGCGAAAGACGAGTTTTCGTCTAGGGACCCTTTCTTGACTATGATAATTAATAGTCTCAGCTCGTGGCAACAACAAGAAGCGCCAGTCCTTCTAACTACCTACTGTGAAGTTTCTGTAATGCTAATGATATTATGATTTCCTCTTTCCTTGTTTGTGTGTGGGCGTGTGTGCGTGTGTGTGTGTGAGTACGAGCGCGCGTGTGTGTGCCTGCGTGTGTGTGTGTGTGTGTGTGTGTGTGTGTG
>NW_004797360.1:1577863-1582601 GCF_000002075.1 Aplysia californica
GGTGAGGACCACCCGACAGGCCTTTGACACTTTCGTCCGTCCTGTCATCGATTTTTCAACCGATAATCGATTTATCCGAACAAGCCCTAAATGGTCTGCTGTTTCAGATCCGGTTTATCGGGGAGAAATATCAAATCAATGAAACCGCTGTTTGCCCCCCGGAGTGGGAACGTAATGATCAGAGAGTATGATATTGCCCGGTTATGGCCCTTTGATAGATTCCGGTTATAAGGGCCAGAACTTTTGGAGTGCGAAGTAATTTTCCTGCACTTTTGCAGGCAACATTCAATAACCGACATTTTTGTGTTTATTGTCAGGGAATTTTGGAGTCCTAAGATGTTGTTTTTTTCCAGTTGTATTTTCGCTTATCAAACCAGCAAACATTTAACAGACCGCCAAAATAATAATAATAAGGATAATAATTTGTCCAAGACGACTCGCAATGTCGAGGAGGGAACTGGTTGTCTTAGACAGGTGGACACTTTGAACGGTATAATTATGATCCAAGAAAACACAAGGGGGAGGGGGGGGGTTATACAGGTGAATGTCTTGGGCAGTTTCAACAGCAGTTTATGTTTTTGAGTAAAGAATAGAGCATTGACAAGACAATGTAGTGGTAAAAAAGTCAAGTAGAAGC
Organism: Aplysia californica; assembly: GCF_000002075.1. Classification (NCBI taxonomy): domain Eukaryota; kingdom Metazoa; phylum Mollusca; class Gastropoda; order Aplysiida; family Aplysiidae; genus Aplysia; species Aplysia californica. The sequence goes on from NW_004797360.1 coordinate 1,578,501, forward strand.
CAGTGTAGGTGGGATGATAATAATATGACGCCAGGTTTTCTTACTTCAGTTTTACAAACTCTTGGGTCAAAGGCAGCGTTGACACCTTGTTCAAGCCGATGACGTCTTTCTAATTAAAAGTATGAAAAGGGCAGGTACATCCAAAGGGGTTGCTAAAGCAGTTTTTTATGAAACCCTACCCAATCCCCCCCCCCCAACCCCGTCTCGGAAAAACGTAGACAGGAACTCTTGTGGCAACATCAAATAATTTAACAGGTCTCTAAAAAGCATCACCTATCATAACAGTCAAGTATCCCAGGGGCCTCGCAGAAGGGTGTTGAAGAAGGAGAAGGAAGCATATTGTCCTCTTTCGAGTTCTAAAGAATATTACCCTTAGTCATGACCTAAATAGTTAACTTAACGGTTCCAAAGGTTTGGATTCCTGGGGTCATGTCCTCGCATAGAAACCCCGAGAAGTTTTGTTGGATTCCGATTGCCTTTCTTTTCCATGGAAGCTACAAATTGACGTTTTCCGCTTTTTCTGCGCCGGGCTCAATGTTTTTTGTAGGTCAACGGTAAAGGATAGTAGGCTACCTGTTTACAACGTCGTCGAACCAGAATTAATGGACTCATTCATCGATTTTGTAAATGGCTTCTCAAATTTCCCGTCACGACCATGCAGGCAACAAGATTTGTTGTCACGGAAAGCTGAAATCGATTTGAAACCATTCTTCCAATATGTTGGAACAAAGAGGGACAACAGAAACATTGGTGATCAATGAAGCTGTACTGTTTGCGCTATGTGGGCGGGGTACATGCCCTACTAATTGTGTAACGACACGGTGGAATCAGGCGCTCGTCAGTTTTGAGTATGTGGAGTTATTGCCATCATCTTGAAGCCTGTTCATTTGACCATCTTTCGATAAGAATATAATATGCATCTATCTTGAATAGAAATCAAGATATTTGTGATTGAAGGAGGTGAAGGTCGTTTGGTTTCAGAAGTAAAATTAGGAAGAAAGTGGCCGCCAAATTTGTTGATTTCCAAAGCTTGAGAGTAATTAAATTCACACAGGAATTCGTTTTTAAATGAAAAAAAAGGAGTTTAACCCCCCCCCCCCCAAAATTCAAAAACAAATTTCAAACTGAAGGAAAAATGCCGATATCTTCAATTTTCATTATTTTGACGAGCGCTTGATTTCACCACGATGTCTTACAATAATTGTAGACTACGTCGTGAAAGAGGTGTAGGGCTCGGAGGTTTGTCACCGGAGCAGTCACATTTTCACATCTATTGCTACAGTATTGTATATCAGTATTCACTACCCTGGATGAAAATTACAGAGTTTTATCTCACATAATTTTATCTTACAGAGTTTTATCTTACAGAGTATCATCTGCTCAGTACCTGCTTCCGATACTTTTGACGTCAAGAAGTGTGAGTTTCACAGCATGTCAAGCTTTTTTCGAAGGCAATTCTTTGAATATCTTGATAACATTCTTTCCTCTTTTTTGAAGGAATTCTTTAGATATTTTGATAGTGACTCGGAATACTCTTACGATTTTGATAGAGTAGTTAATACATTTGATTTCTGACCTTTTTGTCTAAACAATTCAAAATGGCAAAAACATGTCAGATAAAACTATTGCAACTTTGTACTTCATCAAGGGTAGGGACCTATCATTCAGTGTCACTCTCAACACAAAGTCTGTCAGCGGCGGAGCCCTTGACTCGACGCCCTTCACAGCACATCGCTGGATGGAAATGTTTCAGAGAAGATGAGAAGAATCTTTTGCACTTCTTCCTGAGCAAACTCACACACACACACACACACACACACACACACACACACACACACACACACAAACACACAAGCGCGCGCGAGCGCAAACTCCCATACCCCCCCCCCCCAAACATATTTTACAAACACACAAGTTACGTACGCATGTATGTTCGAGCTTCTATGCATGTATGCATGTGTGTGTGTGAGTATGTGTTCACGTGCGCGCTCGCGTGTGTGCGCGCACGCAAGCGCGTGTGTGTGTATGTGTGTGTGTGTGTGTGGGCGCGCGTGCGTGTTAACCTGAGTGCCTGCGCACGTGACGCCAACACATGCCTTGCAGCAGTTAAGTATCCTACACGTACGCCCTCGCTCCTGCTTTTAACTAACCTCTCCCCTCACACTTGGGATAAACCAATGCAGTTCTTATCTAGCGGAAGGGACTACTCGAGCGCAAATACGATCGACTACCACCAAATCGATGTACATGCTCTATTCTTTGAGGCCAGCGTTTTGTCACCCGAATCTCTGAGCGCGCATTCAATCCGTGATTGAAAGCCTTAAAGGTTTTCAGTGGCATATGCTCTCTTTTCGAGCACTAAATCCTCCAACTGCTAGGGCATTTATATTGTCTCGCGCTTGATTCGCTCGATCGGAACAATAATTTTTTTCTAAAGGGGAGTTACGAAAGTGACAATGGGGCAGCAAGCTTGACGTACGTTCAAATCTCCCATGCCTTGATAGTCGATAGTAACCCGAGACAGCAGCTCATCCTTTACTTCCTTGCTCTTCTCTTCTGTCATATGTCACCTGTCACGTGACACAATTACCATAGACGTATTGCAAACAAAGATCACTGACTCCTGCTGGTCGGTTGAAGAGTGTAATGTTGCAACATAGAGCTATGAGCATTATGCTTTTTGGCAAGCAATTGAAAGGGAAAGTGCATTTCTAAACAATTATATGTATGTAACATACATACATATAATGTGATATACACACCTTATAGATAGATAGATAGATAATAGATAGATAGATAGATAGATAGATAGATAGATAGATAGATAGATAGATAGACAGATAGATAGATAGATAGATAGATAGATAGATAGATAGAAATGACTGTCTTTTGTTCAGTTTTCTGTCGTGCAATGGCGGTGGGTGGACCAAAATTTGGGTCGGTTTAGGTTGCTTCCAATTCTTTGCCACCAAATAGCAAGCAATAAGAATTAAAAAGTGATGATTTTTCTATACTCACGGTGAGCCACGGCAGTTTGAGAACCATTCAAACGAGAAGAGTTGCCTTTGTTTTAAATATTTTTGTTCTTAGTTAAATTCTTGTTGATGGTGGGGACGAAGCTGATTCACCTCCAAATTTCCTCTAATTAATTTTCGTGTAATGAAAAAGTTGCCTTACAAGAAGTTCGTCCTGATATATAACTGTTAAATCTCAGCAGCACAAACACAAACATGCACACACAGCACTTCAAACATAATACTTCTATGCGCTGGATTAGGCCGTGTAGTCGAGAAAATTGAACGTACCCAACAAAGAACCAATGAGCGCATAGGTATCTGTGTCAGTGGGGGAAAGTGTGTCGTAAACTTTCACCCCACTGTCAGGGCTAGGAGAGCGTGAGCCCTCGGTACAGTGTTATTTTTTCCCAGTCTTCTACCTTTTTACAAGAAAAGTTTCATTAAGGACGGGTGTGGGAAAAGGGCTCATCTTTGCAGAGCCCTAAAGACATTTGATTGGCTGCTGGGTTACTATAGTTGTTAGCGGTGACAACAGTGATTGGATAAGCGAACAAGCCGCCAAATTGATCACTCTGTGTTCAATGCGTGCAGTCATAACGGTTTCAACTGCTTATTTCATTATGGAGAAACTTTCATTTACTTTGGGATAGAGTTGGAGCCCATGAGCCCTTCACTACCCACCGCCACTGCTGTCGTGCCGAATCCATCCGTCGAAGGTATCGCCTTGCACACACACAAAAAACTTATACAAAACAAAACGATTTAAGTTTAGAACCTGTTTTCGAAATGAACTGCTTGCGAGGGATGGTATAGCGTGCAAACCAGTGTTTATGATGCTGCAATTAGGTTCTTACTGTAGAACGCAAAGTCGTGAGTTTGAGTCCAGTGTGGGGGAGAATTATTCTCGAGTATCTCTGTCTGTCTGCTCGTACGTTTTATTCTTCTCAGCTAGCGTTGGCCTTGACAGGCGGGGTCAAAGCAGCCCGCCTTCAAAAGAAAGACAGAAAGAAAGACAGACAGAAAGATAGAAAGAAAAAGAGAGAGAGAGGGAGAGAGAGAGAGAGAGAGGGAGAGAGGGAGAGAG
>NW_004797360.1:1583339-1587537 GCF_000002075.1 Aplysia californica
ACACACACACACACACACACACACACACATACACACACACACACACACACACACACACTCCTCTCTGACTCTCGCTTGCCTGTCGTCAAGGCCAACCAAGGCTGAGAGTGATGCAACATTCTTTTTTCGGGGAGTTACGGCGCTCGCAACTACATAGGGTCATATGAGCGCACGGGACACAGTTAACATTTTCAGTTGGTAGGACATTTTGAATTTTGCTTGGGAAGCCTACTCTTATCGCTTTTAAACAACCAAGGGATCTTTATCGTGCGCAACTTGCACCCGGGACCTCCGAGATCTGTCGCCCTTGTCCGAGAAGGCTAGGTGTAGATCTTTCCTACTAGAAGGTCAGGGTGTGGCTGAAAGGCAGCAGTAAGAAGGAGCCAAGGAGTAGCATTAGAAAGGCTGCAGAAAGAGTCAGGAGCCCAGAGGAGGGGGCAAAGGAGGTGAGGGGGTTGGTGCAGAAAGCGGAGACGAAAGCAGACGACAGAACATTGCTAGACAGTAGGAAAGGATGTGAAAGGAGATAATTTTAGAAAAGAAAATGTTTCCGTCGCTACTTGTATTCGAACCCGAGAATGAGAGGCGAACACCTTAACCTCTATGCCACGAGAGCTCCCTACAACATCCAAGCAGAAAGAACGAAATACTTGTTAGAAATAATTGCTCACTCGGAAATCAAACACGGGTCTTCTACGTGAGACAGCGAAGTACCTAACCGCTACACCACTGACTCCGGTTGTTTGTTTTGTATAACATAATATCATGTTATATTATGTGAGCATGAGTGCATGTGTGTATATATATATATATTGTGTATGTGTGTATATATATATATATATTGTGTATATGTGTATATATATATTGTGTATATGTGTATATATATATTGTGTATGTGTGTATATATATATTGTGTATGTGTGTATATATATATTGTGTATGTGTGTATATATATATTGTGTATGTGTGTATATATATATTGTGTATGTGTGTATATATATATATTGTGTATGTGTGTATATATATATTGTGTATGTGTGTATGCGTGTGTATGTACGCGTGTTGAGTGACGTGTTTAAAACTCTTTGTTTATTGCAAAACCAAGATATTATCGTTGATTTTCTTTTTAACACTCTGATGATTCTATGTTTTATATGTTCTCCACAACAGGATAAAACATGAAAGAAAATTAGTAAGAAATTTAACAAAAAATAAGATGCCTCTCTCGTAGTATATGTTTTAGAGCTGGGCGGCTAAGTCCCCGATTATTGAAAGCTAGGGATCGTAGGAATCGACTCCGAACCCAATTACTTACTTTCTAATTACGTGATTTTTTCCCCTGTGGTTACCTGGTTGGTGCCGAACATCTTCAGGATTTAGGATAACCTTGATTTCAGAACACTACAAAGCATCAACTTCTTTTTTTTCAAAAATGAATTCTTTTTCAAAAAGAAGATTTTAATGATAAAAATAACTGGCAAGTGTTGGTCTACGTAAAAAGGAGACGTAACTTAACTTCCTTAGTATTTATCGCGGGAATCGGTTCCGGAATCGACTCTTCGCCCAGTTCTAATATGTTTGGTCCTTCATTCACTGTAATTTCTTTTTATTCAGATATCAGTCTGAGAATTTGCAGTCGGCTGATCAGATGCACCCATTCCTTTCTTGCTTTTTTCTGTTGAGTCTCCACATTGACAGTCACAAAATTAATAACGTCAATCTTTTCCTGTCCATAGGCAACTGAAACTGATATTAAAATAAAATTATGCCATATGACGTTGCATTGCACCGACCGTTTCGCGTCGCTTGTGGTGTGACCACTCAATGTTTCGCCCCAAACCGCTCCGCTCCGCCCCGCTCGCAGTGTAACCCTGTCCCCGGGGTTTCATGCACCCCGCATAATTAAGCAAAATTTGATCATTTTTTTTGCTTAATTTCTGATTATTCTCCTTCATCATTCTTTGTTAAAATTGACAGAATAGCATAATTTCACATTTTTGGGCTCAGTTTGTGTAATTTCAGAATTTTTCTTGCATAAAACGACGGGGACAGGTAACCAGAGCCTAAAACACAAATGATCCACTGACAGGGCTTGCAGGTAATCTAAAAAAACAAATAAACAAACAAACAGAATTATCAATCTACGATCCCATATGACCTTATGCAATTGCGAGCGCCGTAAAATTTTACTAAAACGTCCGTTTCAGTTGCCCATGGACACGAAAAGATTGGCGTTATTTGTCCTGAACAATGAGGAGACTCAACAGAACACCCCTCCCCCAGAAAGGAATGGGTGCATCCGATCTCTGATCTTGTTTCCCCTCACCTCACTTACGCCATTGTGGTTCCGCACAAGTCAGTGGATGGGTGGTTGGCGGATGCTCTGGTATGGTTTGCTTCTTCTTTCCTATCAAACATCTATCGTCCTTATCCCTCTTCCTTCTTTTTTATGTCTGCTACTCTCTTGTAACTCCTCTAATCTTCGGCACTTAAATGACCTTATTGTGTTGCAAGTGCCGTAAAACACTTACTAAAACTAAGCAAGTCAGAGATAATCGGTGACCACAACATGTAGATTAGATTTCTCTTCTATGTCTCTGAGCCCTCGCCGATGCTATGCTGCTGTCTCCATCCAACCAATCGATGAGAAGGCATTAGAGAGACACAGCAGCAGAGGAAGAGGCAGCGCAGAGCTGCCATGTTGGGTGTGGTCCACGGTCGACACCTCGCACCTGGCAATGCCAGTAGGAAGTAGGGCTGGGTTTAGAATCGATTACGGAACCGATTTTTACGATTATTGTTATGGAAGGTGAAAAAAACCCAAATTCCTTTCAACGTAAACTAGCGGTTACTTTATTTAAAAATCTACTTTTTTTCAGAATTTTTAAAGAAAATATGTTGGGGCCTCGCCGTGTTCCAAAATCGAGGTTATCCTGTATCCTGAAGCTGTTCGTAGCTAACCAGGTAACCGATAACTAGTAAAGTGTCAGAATTGACGGAAGTAAAATGGACACCATTCTCTATGTGGCGGATTCCACGGAAGCAATTACATGTACTACTCTCAGGAAGTAATCAAGCAATTCTTAGGGATCGGACCACAAGGGGAGAAAACAACAACAAATTAAAAATCATGGACTCCTCGGAAGAAATCAGATCAGAAAGTAATAACTGGGTTCGGACTCGATTCCATCGATTCCCTTCAAGAATCGGGAATTTGCGATTACCGGAAGGAAGCACGGAACCGCCCACCCACCGCACCACTCGATGATGACAATAGACGAGCACTCACTGTATCTTTCGTGCCGGTGGGCCTGGCAGTGCGCAGTAGCTGGGGAGATCACCAGAACCTGTTGCTTAGGGCGTGACACAGTCCTACTGATTCTTTGACTGACGGACGTAGGGATTCTGGTCAGTATCAAAGCTTAGTTGTGTTTTTTTTTCTTCTTCTATGTTCTTTCTATTTTACGATGCCAAGTGTACTGTTGTTATTGAGTTAAAATAAGGTGCGTTGTTGCGTTAGTTTTTTTTTCGGTAAGCGCCGCTAAATGCTTTCCACCCCCCCCCCCCCCCCAAATAAAACCCCCCTTTTTTTTTCTTTTTTTTTCTAGTCCATTGTCCTGTTGCTATGATACTATGATACTACAAACTGTTTGTAAACTCTATGTTTTGCTTTTCCGTCTGTCTATCTGACAACCTATTCACACCCATCCATCCGTCTATCATCCCCCCCCCAACCCTGCACCCCCGGCTGTACCCCCAGGCCCCACCTCTCTTCCATCACCGAGTGTTATGGTACACCCTGGGGTGGCCACCATGCACCATCCCCGTCACGTCTGCTCCCTGGGAGCCTGGGGGAGCCAACTCGTCTGCATTGCGGTGCATAGCGGGGAGAACTCCGAATGCCTGGTTGTTAATGAGAGGGCTAGCAGCTCCCTGCTCGTTAATTGCCCGTGTGGGACCCTCGGTTCCGCCTCATTGACACACGCATAGCATTCGTGGTGCACTCGATGGCGACTCGGGGTGGTGAGGAAAAATAAGGAGAAGATGGGGGAGAGTGGGGAGGGGTAAAGAAGAGAAAGAGAGAGAGAGAACAGAGAGAGAGAGAGAGAGAGAGAGAGAGAGAAGAGAGAGAGACAGAGACAGAGGGAGGGGAGAGAGAAAAGAGAGCGAGAGAGAGAAAGAAAGAGGTAGATAGAAG
>NW_004797360.1:1587958-1589420 GCF_000002075.1 Aplysia californica
AAGAAGAAGAAGAAGAAGAAGAAGAAGAAGAAGAAGAAGAAGAAGAAGAAGAAAAAAGGACATAGACGAGGATGAAAAGGGGACCACAAACATGTGAATACAGGTTTCCTAATAATAACTTCCCTGACATTATTATTAGCTGCCACTACACTCCCGTCCTTACAACCATCCCTCTGACGTCAGTGTAATATGACCTCATGACCTTTCTTGACTGTTATTCAGAGTGACATCCTTCGGGGAGCTCTGGGGTGATCGATTTATGAGAAAAACAGATTGCCTTGTGTATAGGTTAGCAATATAACCTCAAAAGGAAGTCATGCAATATGAAAGAAATGAAAGCGACCATTTTGAATTTCATTTTTAGTAGTGTGCGCATTGCTAGGTTAATTTGATTATGGACCTGAAATGTAAACTAAGCTTATCATAAATATTGTCTCTATCGTTGCTTTAATAATAATAAGAAGAATAAGAATTTGTATTGCGCAAGTCCCCCCTCAACAGCAAGCTCTAAGCGCTTCATAATCTATACTATGACCCTAGCAGACCTGAGAGCATTCTGAAACAACCTCAACTTCCTGGGAAGCATACAGTGCAGGCGACCATTTATAGGCGCTAAAACACTAATATACTGACAAGATCTTCCGCTGGGTAAAGTGAGGAAAGTTCGTGTAAAGTGCCTTTCCTAAGGACATAACGTTGGGCCCACGGCTCGAACCCATAAACCTGCAACCTCACGGTTAGGAGTCTGGTAGCCTAACCACTAGGCCACCGACACCACTCTACTTTTGCCTTCACTTATTCATTCATTCATTACTTTTGCAATTCATTCATTCATCCATCCATCCATTCGTTCACCCATGCATGCATTCATACATCCACTCATTAATCCATTAATTAATTCATTCATTTATTCATTTATCAGCCTGTTCATCTTTCGATGTATCTACCTTTTTTCTTCAGTGTAGCCTATTATTCTTATGCTCATCCATCTGTCAATCCACTTCATCCACCTTTAGATTCCCCTATACCTCCATCCTTTCATTCCTCCAACTATCCACTCCTCTACCTGCGCGATTGATAATCATAACTACTGGCTCTGTTTACGTACCCTTCAACCTTCCTACTTACCTATCTACAAACCAACCAACCTACCTACTTAATTACCTACCTACTATCCATCCATCTATCTATCTATCTATCTATCTATCTATCTATCTATCTATCTATCTATCTATCTACTTATTCCCTCCCTCCCTATCAATCCATCTATCTATCTATCTATCTATCTATCTATCTACCTATCTATCTATCTATCTATCTATCTATCTATCTATTTACCTACCTACCTACCTATCTACCAATCTATCTATCTATCTATCTATCTATCTATCTATCTATCTATCTGTTTATCTATCTATCTATCTATCTATCTATCTATCTATCTATCTATCTATCTATCTAT
>NW_004797360.1:1591265-1592901 GCF_000002075.1 Aplysia californica
AAACAAACAAGTAAATAAATAAATAAATAAATTCTACCCAAAATAAAACATTACAATAATAGTAATAATGATAATAATAATAGCAATAATAACAATAATAACAATGATAGTAATGATGATGATGACGATGATGATGACTATGATAATGATGATGATTATGATGTGTAAGGTAGGCTTTGCCGATGATGATGCTCCGCGCTGCGTGGACCAACCCCGGCATCAGGTTAAAGCACACAGTCACAGTGACAAAAGTTAAAGAATTAATTTATACCCCACCAGGGCAGTGCTATTGACTGAAGTTGTCTTCAGACCATTCCCAAAGGGGGCATATTAACATGTTCCCATGCACAGTATTGTAAATGGGCAATTTAACAATGTCATGCTCATACTGTGCCGAAACAACGTAGTGAGAACTGCTGCTTTCTATTCTCTCATCCTGACTATCGTCATTTTCCCTCTATTTCTTTTGTACGTTTGCCATTCTCTTGTGGACTATTTCCGGGGTGCCTTGATAGTTGAAGGAGACTTTGTGTTTTTGGGGCTCGAGATGCGAGCAGATTAAGCCTGATTCCACGTTTGGACTTCTCTGTTGACATCCACCCCTTGATGCTCATATCATAACCTTACGCAGTCACGAGCGCCGTAAAAAATCACTAAAACTAAAGTTAAGAGAATTATAGTTGAACCTGCTCTGACGACCACTTGTCCAAGACAACCACCTGCACAAAAGACCACATCCCACCCCTTGCTTTTTTATTTGCTATAATACTATACATTGAAACTTTTCAAGAGGACATCTGATTAAGATATAGATGGACACTTTTCCTCGACAATTGGTGGCCGTCTTGGACAGGTTTGACTGTTGATACATCGTAGTATTCTTATTCTTCAGGTGTCAGGTCTGGAGCAGACATTGGCGGTTATGGTACCCCATTCCTTCCTGTTGTCTGTCTTCTTGATCAGTTTGGTTTCTCTCATTGTGTTATTCGTTGCAATGTTGTTCAGGCACTCTGTGTATAACAGTTGTACAACGTTGTATACTTGAAGGATGGATAAACCAAGTTGAAACCGACATGTGGTTTTTGTTTGCATTTATTTTTGTGCTCTCTTTTTTCAAAAATTAAGCTTTTAGGTTCTTGGGGAGGAGGGAGGGGGTTTGTAGTTAATTTGTTTGTTTGTTTGTTTGTTTAAAAATTGAATTACATTTATTTTCCCCTCAGGGTGTGATGATCGGCATGGGTCAAAAAGACACGTACGTGGGGGACGAGGCGCAGTCAAAGAGAGGGATACTCACCCTCAAGTACCCCATCGAGCACGGTATTGTCACCAACTGGGACGATATGGAGGTGAGAAAATTTACGTTCAGGAGAAGGAATGAATTGAAAAGGCCGGAGGGGGGAGGGGTGGAAGCAGAGTGCAGGAGTTAGGGGAAAAAAGAATGAAAGAGGATGAAAGGTGTTTTTAAAAAAGAAGGGGGGAATGGAAAGAGTGAAGGAAGAGGTCAGAAAAGAAGGAACGAAAGAGGAAGAAAGGTTAAAAAAGAAGGGGGGTATGGAGAGAAAGAGGTAAAGAATGAAAGAGAGAGAAGAAGAAGAAGAAGAAGAAGAAGAAGAAGAAGAAGAAGAAGAAGAAGAAG
>NW_004797360.1:1593242-1595764 GCF_000002075.1 Aplysia californica
AGAGAGAGAGAGAGAGAGAGAGAGAGAGAAGGGAAAAGTGACGTTTGACAGTCTTACCATTGAGTAGTCAATGGTAAACTTTGACCTTTTGCACTAATCTGTCAATTGTAAACTTTGTCCTCTTACACAAAGCTGTTAATTGTAAACTTTTACCTCTTACACTGATAAGTCAATTGTAAACTTTGACCTCTTACACTGAGCAGTCCATTGTAAACTTTGACCTCTTACAATGAGCAGTCAATATATTGTAAACTTTGACCTCTTACAATGAGCAGTCAATTAATTGTAAACTTTGACCTCTTACAATGAGCAGTCAATTAATTGTAAACTTTGACCTCTTACATTATGCTGTCAGTTGTAAACTTTGACCTCTTACAATGAGCAGTCAATTGTAAACTTTGACCTCTTACACTGAGCAGTCAATTGTAAACTTTGACCTCGTACGCTATGCTGTCAATTGTAAACTTTGACCTCAGCGAATCTGGCACCACACGTTCTACAACGAGCTGAGAGTTGCGCCGGAGGAGCACCCAGTCCTCATGACGGAAGCCCCCCTGAACCCTAAGGTCAACCGAGAGAAGATGGTCCAGATCATGTTTGAGACGTTCAACGCCCCTGCCTTCTACGTTGCTATACAGGTAATAACAAAGGGAAAGAAAGAAAGAAATGAATATATAAATGAATGAATGAATGAATGAATAAATGAATGAATGAATGAATGAATGAATGAATGAATGAATGAATGAATGAATGAATGAATTATTTTTTTGAAGTAGAGGGTTTTACGGCGCTCGCATCTGCATAAGGTCATATGAGCGCCAGAATGAATGAATGAATGAATGAATGAATGAAAGATATAATGAATGAATAAATGAATGAATAAACGAAATCTTCGACTTTTTAGACCCTGTATCGTAAACAATTTATTTTTTGAAAAAGACGGTTTGTACATAAACTGACAAAACACTCATATTGCTGATCCTTCAAATTCATATTACGTATTGAAATATTTTTTTAAATTAAAAAATCATTACGAATCATAAGACTTAACGTATTGACAAGTCTGCAAGGTGTGTGAAAGCGTAATAAGTCAAAGATATTATTGGAATATGATATTATTATGTGTGTATTGGTATGTCTACAGTGTGCTAATTGATCTAATTAGGTGTCCCTTAAACTTAAAAAAAATATAATGCTGATCATGTTTGAGAGATTCAACAATCCAGTCTTCCAAATCGCAAGATAAGTTTTAAAAAAAACAAAGAGAGAGAGAGAGAGAGAGAGAGAGAGAGAGAGAGAGAGAGAGAGAGAGAGAGAGAGAGAGAGAGAGAGAGAGAGAGAGAGAGAGAGAGAGAGAGAGAGAGAGAGAGAGAGAGAATGGGGGTTGTTTTGTCTCTTCCTGTCTCGCTATAATCGAGTGCGCGAGTAACCTTTCTCTCTTTGTCTCTCATTTGGGTTCCTAGTAGAGTTAAATGGTGCAGTCCATGGGGAACTGGAATTACATCAGAGTGAGCAGTTTTGGTACATTATTGTAACGCAAATCTAAGACACATCCCTTCTCCACAGGCTGTGCTACTGACTGAAGTGTCTTTAGGCCATTCCCAAAGGGGGGACATTAACTTGTTCTTATGAACGTTAGAATTGTAAATGGATTGATTCATCAATGTCATGCTCATAACTATGCCTGAACTGCGAAATGGAAGTGCTGCTTTTTCTTTCCTAATCCTTACTATCGTCCTTTTTTCCTCTACTTCTTTTGTATGTTTGGCACACTCTTGTGACCCGCTATTTTCGGGGTGCCTCGATAGTCGAATCAGACTTCATGCTGTTGAAGCTAGAGAGGTGAGCAGAGTAAGCCTGATTCCCCGTATGGACTTCTCTGTTGACACCCACCCCTTGGCGCTCATATGACCTTATACAGTTGCGAGCGCCCTAAAAACTCTACTAAAACAAAAAAACAGGCTGTGCTGAGCCTGTACGCGTCGGGTCGCACGACTGGAATCGTCCTGGACTCCGGAGATGGCGTCTCCCACACGGTACCCATCTACGAAGGCTACGCCCTCCCTCACGCCATACTCAGGCTCGACCTGGCTGGCCGTGATCTCACCGACTACCTCATGACCATTCTCACAGGTTTGTAGACAGCGTGAGGGCCATCACCATCACCATCATCATCATCATCATCATCATCATCATCATCATCATCATCATCATCATCATCATCATCATCATCATCATCATCATCATCATCATCGATGATAAGTTCCTTTGAATGACAAAATTCTTTTTTGCCGTCGGCTTCGCAGAATCATTGCAAAGTGCTTCAGAGGCACCTCTATTCGCCACTCGATTTGAGTTATTTGGACGAGTATAATGACTATGGAGCCGAAAGAGAGCCTCGCTCTAGCCCGAAGATTTCTTTGTGGAGTCCACCTGGCCCATTGAGGAAATAAAAAAACATCATCATCGTCATCATCATCATCATCATCATCATCATCATCATCATCATCATCATCATCATC
>NW_004797360.1:1597570-1598727 GCF_000002075.1 Aplysia californica
GAGAGAGAGAGAGAGAGAGATTGGGGGAGGGGTGGGTGGAAGCGAATAAAAGATGGAGTACTGCCAAAGAAAAAAATACATAGGTAGATTGAAAAGAAAGCAGAAACAGAAAATGGAAGTCCTCAAGTCGACCAAGAGGGCTTAAGGCATTTGTTTGTCATTAGTCGCTCTTTTTGTGTGTTCTACTCTAAACATTGTGAATAGTACGTGATTATGTCGTATACAGAAAGTAGATTGCTGTCAAACACGATTTCCAGTCTTGTCATGATCGTGTTTTTCTTTCGCTTATATTTATTAATCCTCTTCTGAAGCGAAAGCAAAACACCATCGATTCTGTATGGTTTTTGCGTCTGTATATGTGTCTGTATATTTGAGGGGGGGGGGGGGATTAAATGCTTTAAAAAATACTACTTGATTTCTATAGATAGTCGCTGCAGTGGAACCCACAGGGAGCACGAGGCTGGGGTAGGCCACTGGAAACATGGAGGAGATGTTTGGAAAGGGACATGAGAAAGATGAAATGAATGAGCTTGAAAGGATGGCCCAGGACAGAGATAAATGGAAGGAGCCTGTATGTGGTCCATACCGTGCCAGGGGTGAAACTCATTGATGATGATGATGAAGACTTGATTTCAATGTTTCAGTAATGTCCAGTTGCAGTTCGATCATAGTGTTGTCCTGTTTCAAAGAACAACTAATTCTTCTTGTTCTTCTTGTTCTTGTTCCTGTTCTTTCACTTCTTCATGTTCTTGTTCTTCTACTTTTTCATCTTCTTGTTTTCGTTCATGTTCTTGTTCTTGTTCTTCTTCTTCTTCTTCTTCTTCTTCTTCTTCTTCTTCTTCTTCTTCTTCTTCTTCTTCTTCTTCTTCTTCTTCTTTGCACTAATTTGCCGATCCTGAACTCCATTGAGCTACACAACAACTACAATTACGCCTTTTTAAAATCTCTCAACCCCATCCCACCTCCCAAATCCTCAATCATCACCCTCCTCCCACCCACAACTCCCTCCTTACCTCCCCCACCTTTCTCCCACAAATCTCTCCCCTCCTTTTTGCTCCCACTCACAACACCCTCCCTCCCATTCCCCCCTCCTCACACCCACAACTCCCATCCCCTCCTCACACCCACCACACCCTCCCATCCCCCTCCCCCTCCCT
>NW_004797360.1:1599072-1601743 GCF_000002075.1 Aplysia californica
GGACGTAGACATCCGCAAGGACCTCTACAACAACATCGTCCTCTCTGGGGGCACCACCATGTTCGCGGGCATCGCTGACAGGATGACCGCTGAGGTGGCCTCCCTCGCCCCAGCTGCGATCAAGGTCAAGGTAAGGGTGGGCCAAGATAAGAGTGGGTCAAGGTAAGGGTGAGTCAAGGTGATGGTGGGTCAAGATGAGAGTGGGTCAAGATGAGAGTGGGTCAAGATGAGAGTGGGTCAAGATGAGAGTGGGTCAAGATAAGGGTGGGCCTAGGTGAGGATTTGTTTAAGGTAAAGGTGAGTCAATGCAAATACCGCGTACCAGGTATCCTGTTTTGGTTTGTTATTGTTGTTGTTGTTGTTGTTGTTGATGTTCTTGTTGTTGTTATTGTTGTGGTTGATGTTTTTGTTGTTGTTGTTGTTTTTGTTTGGGGGAGGGGCTGTATTTACCCACGTGCGACTTGAATTCTAAATTTTACACGAAATTCTAAAGGAATCCGCGAATTCAAGTTGGTGCGGTAGTGAAATGTTATAAAGGGATGCTACTGAACAAAAACTCAAGCGCACAACAATTTACATACACTGGGTGATTCAAATCGGGAATTCAGAACTAAAACGCTTGCCAAAATCGAAATGGGCAAAACGAGACAAAAGAGTATACTGAAAAAAAACCAACCTAATACCACCGCCCCCCCCCCCCCCCACCCCCTCCCAAAAACAACAACAACAACAAAAACAAACAAAGAACAACAACAGCAACAACAACTACAACAACAACATCAGCAGCGGCAGCAACAGCAACAACAAAAACAACAACAACAGCAATATCAACAATCGTTGTATAGACGATAGAATGAAGCGAATTTCCTCTTTATCTATCCTTTTTGGAAATGTGCCTTGCGGTGTACTACATATTATAGCGTTTTGGCTCACAGATGGTGCACTATGCTTCAAGACGAGCCTTTTTAGTGCACCTTTAAGAAAAGAGTCTTAAGTGCCTTATTCATGCAAGTTAAAATAATTATCAGTTTCGTTTACTTTATCTGAAACGGGAAAAATGCAGGCTACAACATTCATACGAATAAATGTACGAATTTAATTTTCCTTTTCTTAGTTTCTGTAAAATAATCCAGATGTTAATATAACAATACATTGCTTATGAGTTAAAACCCTCGTTTTGGACACCATCCTAACAAATCGCTTCCTGATAATAACAAAGTTATATCTCGCAATTTTTGGCCGTTTTGAATTACTAATACCATGAGTTAAGAAACCAAATTTGTTCTATTTGCTATTCCAAAATCGTAAGATTATTCAGAGTCGTTATCGAGATATGCAAAGAACTGCATTCGAAAATGCTTGACATGTTCTGAAAATCAACATTTTTTGACGTCACTTTTCTCAAAACTAGGTACTGAACAGATAGAACTTTGTAATTTTAGGTTAGTGAAATAGAGACATATCAATGGAAACGAAAACCCCAACTCCATAAGACATTTAAAAATCTAGCAAGAAGAAGAAGAGAAAAAGAAATTATGGTGGTGAAGAAGTAATGCGATGAAAAAAGAACCTTCATAATAATAATAATACACTCACAGGAAGACACATACTCAGATAGATACACATTCGCCCACACACACACACACACACACACACACACACACACACACACACACACACACACACACACACACACACACACATCGCACACATAAACAGACATATACACAGACACACATAAACAGACACACACATACTCAAAGAGAGAGAGAGAGAGAGAGAGAGAGAGAGAGAGAGAGAGAGAGAGAGAGAGAGAGAGAGAAGCACACGCATTACCACACATCTGACAATACACTCATAAATAATATCCACATGACCCCCCCCCCCCCCCCACATTGTCCCTTCAGAAACGCTGAACTCTATATTGTTTTCAGGTGATCGCACCCCCAGAGCGGAAATACTCTGTCTGGATCGGAGGCTCTATCTTGGCATCTCTCTCCACCTTTCAACAGATGTGGATAAGTAAACAAGAGTTTGATGAGGCTGGCCCAGCTATAGTACATAGAAAGTGTTTCTAACAACAGATCCTATTATAGTCCGGCTTACTGTCTATTTCGTAGCTCACCCAACTAATGTGTAATGAGATATAAGCGTACCAAATATTTTACTAACTTATACAAAATAATTATCCTGCTGTCAATTTCCTTATTATTCCGTTCGTCTTTTCTACTTTGTTTCACTTGACTTGAAAATGCAAATTGAATACATGTTTTCTGTTATCTTGTTCCAATCCTTCTCAAAATCATTGCACTCTCTTCTAACCATTTCATTATTTTCTTATACTTTTCCATGTCGCGAGAAGGGACATAGTTTAAACATATCACCACCTTAGAATAACAAAGATCAATCTGACTTTTTTGGCCGTTTTTGAGTTACTGAGACCATGCGGACAGAAACCAAAATATGTTCTGTTTGCTCTGTTAAAATTGTAAGATTATTCGGAGTCGTTATCAGTATATAGTATATTTAAATAATTGCCTTTGAAAAAGCTTGACATGTTATGAACTCAACATTTCTGACTTCAAATCTCCCCCCCCCCTCCAAAAAAACCCCACAAACCCCACAAACAAACAAACAACACCCCCCCAACACTCCCTCCCCCCCCCCCCCC
>NW_004797360.1:1601843-1608324 GCF_000002075.1 Aplysia californica
CCACAACAACAACAACAACAATAATAACACAAAACAACCAACAACTAGGTACTGAGCAGATAGAACTTTGTAACTCTAGGGTAGCCACATGTTTGATACGCTCTCTGTTTCTTAGTATGACATTTCAATCGTGCCTGTTTCTGTCCTTATATAACTGAAGTTGAAGAATGTAGCCTTAAGTTATACGGCCTGCTTATAGTTGTTGGTTTTGTTGCTTTGTTTCTTTGGGTTTTTTTTTTTTACATCATTCCAATACAAAACCTTTATATTATTATGGCCTGCACATTGTTTCTGCATTCTCCACTACTGATAATACTGATAGAATTGAATGGTTCATACTTCAGAAGAAACTCTCGTTCTTATGAATTCACTTTTCTTCTTTTGCCTCATTTTTTGTTTTGCTTTTTTTTGTTTTGTTTTGTTTTTATGCTTGACGAATGTTACATAAACTGTATGTTACTCTTCTTGTTCTTACATAGTGACTATTGCGCGCGCACTGACTCTCGATATCTCCACTGTGAGAAAACAATCACATGCATTATAATACTTAATGATACAACGCTAGAACGAAACACGTGATAATAATTAGTTCTTTTTTTCTTTCTTTCTTTCTTTCTTTCTTTCTTTATATGGATTCTAGATTTAACTGCTACGTTTTTTAAAGACTTTTATAAAGACTAAACGGTTGATAATTTTTTTTAGAAATTGGACATCTCTTTTATTTAATTTTTTCAAAACTAAGAGTATGGTAGAGTTCCCAGATCCGATTGAGTATTTCATAAGCCTTTTTTTCTCACACACAACTTCATTTAATGTCTATTAATTTAGGAAAACGTTTCTATAGTAAGCCGTCTCAAGACCACACCATTTAATCTAGAAATTAGCGAGTTTTTCTAGCTTTCTCTCATCTTAAGACAAAAAACCAGGCTATTTGTTTTTAAGGGACCAGTTTTCAAAAGCGGAAATAGCATTGCTATCTATGAAACAATAATTATTTATTCTAAAAACGCCAACTTTGCCTGCACAAACGTGAAACAACCATTACTTAATTTTTGTCTGTGGAATAAATAATGATATTATAATGAGCTTTAAAACTCCTTTCAATGCACTTGCGGCACACACTGTCTATCTCCTGTTTTTAGTTGTTGTTGTAGTTGTTGTTGTTGTTGTAGTTGTTGTTGTTGTTTTTGGTTTTGTTTTGTTATTTTTCCCCGCAGTGCGAACTTTCTTGTTTCATCTAAAGGAAAAGTTCTCACGTTGAAGCCACACATGTGTTCAAATTGTGAATAACGCATAATATTACCTACCTAAGGTCTCAACTGTTTATTTGAAAGTGCCTCTCATCATTCTATAAAAATACCACTTTTTATTATGTCGTGAGCAAAAAAAAAAAAAAAGAATCTTTAAATCATCTAATATATAATTATGTTTATTGTACAATACTTTTTTTTTTCATTTTCTGGTCTATCAGCTGTTACAATGATAAAGCTAAAAGACATGTTCTACTACAAAATAAAGTCAACATTCTCTATCGATGCCTTACATGCAGCTGCTGTCGTTTTATTTTTAGCCTGTATGTTCTGTGTCTGACTTGATGGTTTGTTTCTTGAATTATTATTTCTTTGTTTGTTTGTTTTGTTTTGTTTTGTTTTGTTTTGTTTGTTTGTTTGTTTTGTTTGAGTAAAGATAAGTACGTCGACGCGATAGCGGCCATCTTGTATTAATATGGAAAGAATAAGACAGATCAGATAGACCCGAGGCAGTGAAATTCACCAAATGAAAACTGTTGCGTCCCACATAGATAAAGCTGTCATGGAGGACGCGCCAGTGAGGAGCGGCACTGACGTTTCTCGCGGAATCCAAACTCTTTTCAAGGCCGTCCAAAACTGTCTGTGTCCTTTTTCTCACGTTTCAGTTGTACCAAAGCAGTGCTTCTACTTACGCCTACGGTTTAATGTAGCAAGTGATTCAACCATGGGCACAGATGCGCTCATATCATCAGTGTACGTTAGAACTCCCATTTAGGACAAACGTAACCAAGTCTACATTGTACATGTATTTTTACTAGTAGGATACGAATAAAGTGTTATTGAACGCCGTACTCTTATTAACACTTAAAGACATAATATGATGATAATGGTGATGATGATCCTCATGAAAATGACGACTACAGAACAGCTCGCTGTCCCTTCCCCTCTCCTCATCTCTCTCTCTCTCTCTCTCTCTCTCTCTCTCTCTCTATCTCTCTCTCCCTCTCTTTCTCTCTCTCCCTCTCTTTCTCTCTCTCTTATAGTTTGTCCAGCGTGATCTAGCTATAGACTAAAGGGTTCTGGGCGAAATATGAGGTAAAAATGTCTCTCACGCCTTTAGTATTGTTAGTGGGTCTACCAGCAAGCTCCCATGTCACATCTGATCACGGGAATGACCATTTAGTAAGATTTTGGGCAACGCCTTCCATGTCTATGGAGAATGCATATACGCTTGAAGTTAAAAGGTCTCGTGTAATAGCTTTCTCTATAATGTGGGGTCAAGCAGGCACTTTCCAAAGCTTACACGGATGACAGCGCGGCTATTAAAAGTGCAGCCTCGAGATACTTTCTCTATGTGGTCGCCTTTACACTTACTGTTTCAGCTAAGACGCCGGTGTATTCCATTCTGAGAGACCAATCGGCCCCAGGAGTTATTTGGAGTCAATTTGGTCTTTTCTTATAGAGGATACAATGGTATAATATTTGCAAACTTTGGACATTAACCCATCTTCTAATTGATCTAAATATGGCAACGAGGGTGTAAAACCTGAACTGCTATGGTTTCCAGCCTGACTAAAAACAACAGAGTGTCGCGTGTTAAATTGTGTTGATGGGGGCCTAAAATGTTTACCGCAAAAATACTGGTACTTCAATAGAGTAGGGCAATTTTTCTGCGGTATGTCTCTAGCTGCTCTAAACCGGGATGAAGGGCTAATGGGGAAAATGACATAACATTTCTCGGCTGGGAATTGATGGATCTCATCAGGAAAATGGATCACACTGAGCCGAGAATATTGATGAAGACAATATGATTTGATAATAGCTTCAACTTGCAGGTATATGTGTGTTGGGGTGGGGAGAGGGTTGTCATAGTTTTACGATGGGGGAGCAAAGAATAACACATGCCGTGATACTGCGTGTCACAAGACTAAGAGACAACTATAAGGTGCATTGGTCTGATGGTCTTCCGAAAAGTGCCAGCTGGCGGAAGGTCAACTACCAGACCCCGTGAAAACTGAAAGTTACAGAAACACTGATAAACACGTCTGTTTATTTTTCGGTCTTGGGAGACAGCGGAGCGTCTGCGCCAGCAGAACCAATGAAGGACAGTGGACATCAAGGGGCTAGCCCAGGATAGGGAACGGTGGAAAGTGTTCGTGGTGGCCTATAACCTGATGCAGGGTGAGAAAGGCAGTGATAATGATGAACTGGCGTCTGTGGTGTAGCAGTTAGGTGCTTCAGCGTCGCATGCAGGAGATATAAGTTCGATTCTGGTGTGGGGAAAGTTTTTATTGACTAGCCATCGACTATTGTTGGGACGTTGTATCCCTCTCAGCACGGGTTGGTCCTGAAAGGCAGAATCGATACAGCCTGGGTCCTCAATTATCTAAATTGTGTTGATGGGCGGGGTAGACGTTCTACAGTTATAATTACAATCATAGTCGCATGCTTCAGGCCTTGCTTAAACTATTCTATAAGGCACTGTGCAGAGAGGACGAAGGAGAGGCAGACAGAAGAAGAGATGGGAAGAAAACATGCGATAATAGACAGCCATGGAGTTGGGGTACACACTGAGGAAAGCAGAGAGCCAAAAGGAATGCGGGAGATTTGGTGTCACCTGCCTGTCAGAGGCGACTCAACGGATGACAAACCAATGGGCCATCCTTCCTTCGTAACTTAATTGATTTGATAATCTTCCAGTAATCTAAACCTGAGAATCGGGCCAACTTTTCTAGCCTCTATTGTACATTTTGTCCCTGGTTGGTATTCTCACTATTTCTGAGTACTTCCTTTTGAAAGAATTCAACACTCTACTAAGAGATATGAGTAAGCCATTTCAAAGGTGGCCAATCAGTAAAAGAAAAGAAAGAAGTTTTAGTTTCAGTAAGAGTTTTACGACATGTGTACGAATAGGCGGCAGTCCAAGTGCCGAATATTAGAGGTGTTACTAGAGAGTCTCAGTCTAAGACAGCAACACACAAAGAAAAGAAGGAGGAGATACAAAAACTAGAGGTGGTATTTGACAGGATAAAAGGTGCAAACCTCACCAGAGCAGAAGAAAGAAGGAAAAAAATACAAAAGGAACAGTCAATCCACTTTAAAAAATACCATCCGCCCTTTACATCAGAGCATTAATGTCAAGGTGCTTCATCGACTTCCCTCCCTTAAACCCCCCTTTTTAGATGGGTTGCACCTTGCTCTTGCTTGTTTGTTTGTCTTTTGTTTGAGAAAAGAGACGCACATCGACACAATAATTGACATGCGTTTCGTGCTAGGAAAAAGTGTGACAGACAGAAAGAAACCACAGAAGGAAAGTAAATAAGTACTTCTCCTGCTTTTGGGAATATACGGGCCTATACAAAAGAAAACAATAAATAGAACCAGTGAACCAGTAAACCAACAAGACAGTACAATGGGTAATGCATTCTCTAAATGACCTGCAACATCTCAGGGGTGATAAGATGAACTGCTGTGTAAGCTAAATGCACCCAATGCACACTGCCAATCGAATTAATTCATTTTGAAACAGGCGGGGCCGTCCTGATTTTTCCACCATGGCTAAGGCGAAAGCTACCATTTAGGCTCAATACGACTGAATTCAACTAAACTTAAACGTGTCCTTCAAAAATCAAATATGTTTAGTTTTCTAGGTCACGATTCGAAATCGTTTTATTAGTACTGTGCCTAATAATTGTAGCTTTTGCCCCATGCATGAACAAGAAAAAAACTGGCTGACCACCACTCAATCAACAAAATTATATTGAACCAAATGGCTTAGGTATAAGCCCCTTTGGACACAGACAAACTATTTCCTAACAGTAATTGGAACCTCCGGTACAATGTCCTCTTTTCCGATATGATGGCTGAGCACAGTGCGTCCAGACACCGGGGGGGGTGGTGGTGAGGTGGTATTGGTTTAATGCCCCTATCAACACTATTATTAAAGAGGCGGGACCTTCGAGTTAAACGTCCATCTCCGAAAGGACCGAGCCAAGAGGGAAATTCGAGTAAAGTGCCTTCCTTTCCCAAGGACACAACATCGGACCGAGCTGAGACTCTAACCCCCGAACCCACAATCTCACGATTACGAGGCCGGTAGCCTAACTACTAGGCCACCGACACCACTATACAGGAGGTGGAAAACGAAGGAAAAATAAGAGGGGGGGGGGGGATTACGAATTTTAGAACGTGGAATAAAAAATGTACTGTTGGAAGACTTCTTTAACCCATCAAACATAGCTCAGGAAAAGACACAGTTAGATGTGGTGTTTACGGTCTGCTGCAAGGTAGTTTCTAGTTTGAGAAAGTTTTACTCAACTTGCAACGCAATTAGGTCATGTAAGTGTCGGAAATTAAAGGTGTTACTAGAGATTGACAAACAAGGAAAAGAATGAGGAGAGAGATAAGGACGATAGATGTATTATAATTGGAAATCGGAAAGAAGGAACAAACCACACCACAGCATCTTACCCACACGTCCATCTCGATGAATTCGCTCGCGCTGATAGTTGTTTTAAAAAAATAGTTTTAGTAAGGTTTTACGGCGCTCGCAACTGCTAAGTTCATATGGGCGCCAAGGGCCAAGGGGTGGATGTCAACAGAGAAGTCCAAACGGGGAATCAGGCTTGCTCTGCTCACCTCACTAGCCTCAACAGCACACTCTGCTTCGACTATCAAGGCACCACAGAAACAGCAGTTCACAAGAGATTGACAAGCATACAAAAGAAGTAGAGAAAAAATGATAGTAAGGATGAGGAAAGATAAAGCAGCTGTTTCCCCTGTGTTGTTCTGGCACAACATGAGCCTGACGTTGATAAATCAGCTCATTTACAATTCTACAGTGCATAAGAACATGTTAATATCCCCCCTTTTGGAATGGCCTAAAGACAACCAGTCAGTAACACTGCTCTTGGGGAGCTCATGCTAAAAGAAGGAAAATTTCAAAGACTCTGAAAGAACACATTTTCTTAGCTTGGTCAACCATTTATTCCAAATGCACAAGTGGGTGTTTTGAAAAGCACAAATAATCTCCAATTCAGATTGGCCATGCTGATAGAATAAAATAGTACAACATACACGTGAGAATCTGCAAAATCAGCACAGAGCAATCAATCCTCATTCAGAAATTGAAGAAATGATACTTCTGATAGTGGCCACAGAACAGGTTAATGAATACAAGGTAAATGCACAAAATTTCCCCCCCCCCTCCCCCTTACACACACAATTCCCTC
>NW_004797360.1:1608552-1634724 GCF_000002075.1 Aplysia californica
AAAAAAAAAAAAAAAAAAAAAAAAATCCCCATGCTTCAGGCCATGCATGCAAATAACACCTTTCTGCTCGATGACAATGAAGATCACTGAGAGTATGATGAGATATTCAAAATTTGGAACAAAGACATTTTCTGCTGATGTACAAAGTGTACAGATCCAGTAAAACTCATGAAAGCAATGCATGCGAGATGAAATGTCCCCACAAAACCCTAAACATCACAAGAAGAGACGGACATAGAAATGAAGAAGTAAGAGGTGCTGTTGGCATGGACTCCTGCCTGCATTTATGTCATTAAAAAAATATAATAAAATGGTATGGTCACCTGCTTTGAATGCCACCAAAACAGCCAGCCTCGAGAGCCTATAATAACACCATGTTCTCAGGCTACAAAAGTAAACAAGGATCACGTGAAAGATGGATTGAGGGACTCAAGGAAAACCCCAGACAAAATACCACATCTCAGTTGATAGAGCTGCAGAGTTGACCTACCGCAGAAAACTACATCTTCCCTCAACGCCCAACGGCAACAGAGGAGGAACAAAAAAGAGTAAAAGGAAAGCACACAAAGTCTGGACCACCAGTACTGGGAGCGGTATTGTTTGGGTTCAAAGCCTCTTTTGACATGGCAAAGTTATTGGCGAGGTAGGACTTCCATTTCTCTTTTTTTAACTCTCCTCATTTCGCTGCCAGTAGAAAGAAAGACTGCGACTCCAATTGACAACAATTTTCAAACAGAAAGTTCGGTAGCAAATTCTTGATTCAGAATGGGCAACAAATACATGTATGATGTATGCATGATTGAACATGTTTTATGCTTCCATAGACATAATTTAGAAAATGTAATTGTTTATTTGAGTAAAGAGAAGCACACCAACACAATAACACAGTCATTTAGTGCCGGGGAAAAGTAAGACAGATAGACAGAAACAACACAGTAAGAGAAAAGAATTAGGACCTACCTGTGGCGCCCTCCAACCACCCACTGGAAAAATTTAAAAAGCGGGCTGTCTCGACCCTCCCTGAAGAGGACCCAACGGAAATATTTGATATTAAAAATTCTCCTCAAATAGGAATCAAACTCCTGTCCTCTGCGTGTTTCTAAAGGCTATACCTTCGATGCTAGTAACAGCCTCAAAAGGGTGGAGCACTGATGCTGGGTGCGGTATGGAATGGGTGTCATGACTTTTTCTACATATTACAGTAAAGTTATCAGTGAGGTAGAACCTCTGGACTTAACATCCATCTCCTACCTGGAGCCAAGTGGGTGGAAAGCCTTGAAAACTCTAGACTAAGACAAGTTGAAGGATGTCCTGTCCTCCTGAGCATTTGCTAAGAACAAACGGCTTCCCTCTCGCTATAGAAGTGATCTTTATAATTATTTTTAATATTAGGAGAGTACATTATCAACTGATGGATCAGCCAAGAAGGTTAAGTTTCTTAGTAGACTGACCAAACTTTCTTAAAAGAGAAAAAAAACAAATAAACATTCAACGCTTGACAAGCAAAAGTCACAAACACCCTTTCATAATAAAACAAAACCTCTTTACAACACCTCAGAAAGTGGGGAAAAAAACCCCAGATTCTATGTCAATGCTCTGTTCCTAATGCTACAAAAAAATGAAATTTCTGAAATTGTTGTCCCAAATTATATGTCCTGTATACAGAAAACTTTAAGAAGTGTTCTTGCTGTTCTGATTAACACAACCTGCTTTGCATTTGCAGACTCACTACCTATCTTACAATTAAGAAGTTCTTTCCAACACTTTTTGGCTATTTTGAGTTACTAAGGCCATAAGGTCAAAAACTAAATGTTCTATAAGCTCTATTTAAATTGTAAGATTATTCAGAATTGTTATCAAGACATTCGAAGAATTGCATTAAAAAAAGCTTGACATGTGAAACTCAAAATTTTCCACATCCACTTTCTCAAAACTAGGTACTAGCAGATAGAACTTAGTAATTCTAAGGAAGCGAAATGTTGTCAAACAGATTAGTGGATGTAATGTCCTCGAACAAAATTTATACAAATTTAACTCTGCCCCTTTTTTAACAGGGGGAGGGATTGGCTCACCCTATACATGATGAAGAAAACTTTTTTTCTTATCTCAACAAGCATAAACTTCTATTTAAAAAAACACCCGCTGAAAATTACTGTAAGAGTGAGAACAATTAGAAAAAGAAAATGTATGAAAATCATATTGCATCCTAAAATACATCAAATTCATTCCTAGTAAAAGCAGAGCATTCTTTAAAACTACATTCTGTTTAAAACTAACTTAAACGCACTCATAACAGCCATATACTTCCAACATGGAACATCCTAATACAATAGTCCAAGTGTGTTTTTTAGAACTACGAGTATTACCAACAACAAATATTGAGGGAGAGAAGAAAGAACAGAACATGAACAGTGTACGACCAAATCTCCTGATTACTAAATCATAATAAAATCCCATTAAATTTAATTTTAAAAGGAAAAAATTAACTACTTAAAAGCAAATCAAATAAATCTCACAGACCAGAGAGAAAAAATAGGAAATTGTTCTTTTGTGAGAGGAAAAAATAAGAGCTCTACACTATTTTCTGTCAAAGCATTAACACTTACAGTACCGAAGGCTCATATAGAGAGAAACTCTCAGGTACTGCATCAGTTTAGAACGCTGAAGTCGTGTTACATTTTAAAAAAATAAAAAAACAAAACAACCTTGGCAGCCCAAGAAACACTCTTTAACATTTCATAGAGGTTCATCAACTATTCAGCTGTCAAATAGAGTGACTTCCTTAAGGATTTACTCCAGTGCAGAGTGTCTGTTTGTTATTTAATTATGTTTTGCGAGCCAGGTTGTGTCAGCTACTAAAGCCGCCAGCGATAGTGAGCACATACTACGGCCTGGAGACTTAAGTCGCTGACAGTACTGTAAGTGTAAAACAGCAAAGTCTCTCATAAAAACAGAGTAAAGTATTAGTGTATCCTAGACCAGTTCCTTTAAAATCTGTGCAGTGTATCCACACACAGCAGAAAACAGATCTGCTTATTTATGAAATAAACATCTGACTAAACTTTATCTTATGAAACAGAAAAGCAGTCGCACAATAAATCTGAACGAAGTCCAACCTCAAACATCCAACTGTACCTTCAGAATTAAATGAAGAGAGTAAGTTCAAAGTTAAAAAATTCAACAGGCACATAGGTCAGAAAGTGTTTTTTGAATTTTGACAAAATGGATTGAAGAACGGATTGAAGATTATCGACAATAGAAATGGAGGAATAGCACCCTCATAGACCCATGTTAGCAGCAGCTGACTACTATCAACAAAGATGAATCAATGGCAAGCTCGTCACTATTCTCGATATCGTACAGTGCTCAAAATCAAAAGACTGACATAAAAAAGCTAGAAACTAAACATAACCAAAGTAAAATTTTTCAAACCACTTTATATAACAAAAACCTCTTAAATCTTGGGACTCCTGATGTCTCATCCCATCTATCCTCTTCCCAATCCTCAACCCGCCAGTAGATGAAAATCAGGCGCTCGTCGATTTTTGGGCATATGGGGTTGTTGGTACAATCTTAAAGCCTGTTCATTTGCCTTCCTCTTAGTGAAAAAAAATACAAATATATCTTAAATAGAAGTTGAGATATTTGCAAATGAAGGAGGACAGGATCGCCTGGTTTCAAAGGTAAAACTAGCGAGAGAATGGCCGCCAAAGTTTGTAAACTTTCATAACCTGAGAGTCCTTGGAAACTGAAAATTTACATTTTTGGGACTTTAATCAATGTTTTTCAGTAAAGTCCACACCAAAATATATTTTTAAATATACGTAAAAGGTGTTGAGCCAGAAAAAGAAAATTTGAAAAAAAAATGCCGATTTCTTTGATTTAATCATTTTGACGAGCGCCTGATTTCACCATGATGCCTCACATTTTCAATAAAGTTGTGAGAGGCATTTGAAAGTCAGTTTTGCCATAAAGTGTCAGTGTATTCAGTGGTCACCAAACTATTTTCAAAGGGGGCTGGATAGCAGCCAAAATGCAGAAAAGGGGCCAGATTAATATCTTGTTCCATACAGTTTGTTGAATGTATAAAAAAAATAAAGACAACCAACGTATTGGCTTATTAACAGGCCTATACAAAATACAAAATACGCCAAAAAAGCAAACACATTTACCGAAAAATCATCAAATTAAGTATTATAATTACAACATAGTTATATCACATCCCGTGTGCCAAATGTGAATTTCACAAACCAAGCTCCAAAAAATAAATAATAAGACTTGAAAAATTGGCATCTGGCTTTCAAGATATCATCAGTATTTTACTCTGTGATAACTTCATCCAACCAAGAGGATTGCTTTCAAACATTCAACAGCCAGCCTCATTCAATGTATTCCTTTAATTCACATGCACTTTTGAAAACGTTTTCTAACAGACGTAAGTTGTTCCAAAACCTGACGCCATACTTTAGGCAAACTTCTTCAACTTAAAAAACTCATAACCAAGGAAGCTGCAATAAAATTTAACAAATTTTCCCTCTCTATGCGTGTGATTCATTAGCTAGAAGTTACAGTCATGTTTAGTTTGCACTGTAGTGTTCATTGAACTGTTTAAATCATTTTGGTGACCAATCTAAACACACTATGAGCACATCTCATCTACCAAGTTTTTTTTCCTCACATGATGGTTTGGCAGTGAGCCAGACAAACCGGCACGATAGGCTGGATCGGGCCTGTGGGCCATTGTTTGGTGACCCCCTCGTCTATTTCATATATCGGAGAACGGGCACAGATGAACAAAAACAAATCATAATATTGCTCTCTTAGCCATTTAGCTTCCTACAACGCTTTTCTCAACAAGAAAAAAAAAAGGAAAAAAACGCAAAAAAACAAAACAAAAACAACTGAACAGCTCCAAGGAAAAACCCAAAATAGGTAAATATTTTGTTACCAAATATGTTCCTTCCTGGAATTTCTGCTTCAAGCCACACATAACTGAGTTAGTTTTCTGTACAGTAAAACTGATCAAAACCCATTCCTTTGGTATCAGAAATCTTTGTGCTGCTATATGTGCAGAGTTTGCCTGCATCATATCTCTACTATTTCCTCAGTTTTACAACAACAAAAAACTTTGGGTACTGTGAGTTTTGCCTTTGAGAAGTTCAATTATACAATTTTCAAATCATAAAATACAATAAAAGAAAACATTTAAGAAAGCATTCAAGTTATAACACACTCAGCTCACAAACTACAAAACTCAAAAAGTAGCTTTCGAAATAATTAAATAAAATAATTTTACAAAACACTCACAAACTCACAATGAGAAAAAAACAAAACAACAAAAAATCACACATAAACGGATACATTCAACTTTCAATCAAGAATACATTTATTCAACGACATAATTAAATGTTTTACAGGGACAAAAAAACAAAATCGAGTAGACTTCATATGAGAAAAGTGAAACAAAACGAATGCAGGCATGAACAGTAACAGAAATGTGGAGAAGATTCCTTTTCAATATGACCACAAATGAAACAGAATAAAACAAAAAATCCAAACTAACAAAATTGCGCTTGCCTGAGACAATATGCATATAACCAAGTAACAAAGTTTATAACAGATTAACACATCTTGAGGTTTGGAAAAAAATTAACAGATATCACTGCAGAGAAGGACAGTATAGTATATAAAGTTTCTCTTTCAGCTGGAAGCCAGAACGATAAGGAAGACAACTGGTCAATTCAAAATGTCTTCTGAATAGAAGGGGGGAAAAGGAAATGGAAATGAACAAAATGACAGCAAATAAGATAGCATCATACTGCAACTTATCATGCCAATTATTTATTCATCTTTCTTAGTCAAAAACAACAGTGTACACTATCAATGAATACAAGAAAGAAAAGTACAGTACTCTATTTACAAGGAGATACATTTTATTTTATTTTTGTTGTTGCTTTTATTCAGAATTTCAATAAGGACATTTTAATTTGATGAGCATGCCATTTCATCCCTATCTTCGTGGAGTCACATGGGCATGTCGATAAGAAAGGGGACAATTTGTCACCCACAACACAAGCACTTTGGCTAAGCAAAATATGATATAATAGTTTCCTCCTTCACTCTCATTTTTAGAAAACAAAGATGTGGTTGATATCATGATTCCATTTTTCTGAAAATAACCACACAGCGAGATTTGAAAGACGGCTACATAACAGAACACAGTTATGAAAATATTCTCATCTGCTAAAAGAATCTACACCAATTCACAATTCTGAACCTGCACCAACATTTCTTTTTGAGGATCCGATAAAATGAACCCCCCACTAAAACAACTACTTCTATCATTCTAAGAATGAAGCCATGTATATTATTACCCAACATCTAAAATAAACTTGCTGAACCTTTTTTTTATCGAATGAACTAAAATTATGCATTATAACACAGAATACATCATGCTGTAACAAACAACACGTCTGTCCATGTCAGTACTGGACTCCAAGCCGACAGCATTCGTACTTTACCACCTTGGGGACAGCAACTTTCGGAACTTTGAAAAAAAAAAAAGCAGAAAGGAATCATATCTTTTTGTGTTAGCTTTACCTGTACTTTAACATCACAAGACAGTCACTGCAGTGGATCCCACAAGGAGCACGAGGCAGGGGTAGGCCACGGGAAACATGGAGGAGATGCGTGGAAAGGGACATGAGAGAAATGAAGCTCACTTGGAACGATGGCTCAGGACAGAGATAAATGGAAAGAGCTTGTATGTGGCCTATACCCAGCCAGGGGTGAAAGGCATTGATGATGATGACCTGTACTTTGATCATGCTCAAAGTATTCACAGAGTCCTGAGGCTTTCCTTGTACAATACAGAACAATATTGCTTCATGAGCCTTGAAGTTGTTGATTTGTCCATTGGGTACTAGACATACCAATTACTCCTTGAAACTTTTAGTACATAATAGGAAGTATATCAGTATATGTGAGACGTGATGACAAAATGAGTTACTTCTCGAAATCCACAAAAGGAGATATTGACCAAAAATCGACACCAAGGTTAAATTTGTAGATAATTTTCTATTGATGCCATATTCTTTTTAAGTATGATAAGTCTTTCATTATTTCATACTTATAAATTGTAAAAACTTAACCTATAAGCGTAACGCATCTATTTCATTAGGTCTCGAATCCGAGAAGTAACTCATTTTGTCAGCACCCTTCACATATCTTTCTATGTTAGCAGAACTTGGGACATATTCAAACGACTTTCCATATGACATAACAAAATGTATGTCACCAGGGTGAAATCAGTCACTTGTCAAAATAATGAAATCAAAGAAACCAACAGTTTTCCGCCTGCAGGTAAATTTTTTTTCAATTTTTTTTTAGCTCAACACCTTCAATATCCATTTAGAATCACATTTGTATGGATTTTACTGATAAACGTTGATGAAAGGCCCAGGATATGTAAATTTGCAGCTCATAAGGACACTCAAGCTTTAGAAGTCACTAAACTTTGGCGGTCATTTTCTCGCTAATGTTACCTCTGAAAGCAGGTGATCACCACATCTTTCAGTTGCAAATATATCGACTTCTATTCAAGATAGATGGGTATTTTGTTCATTGAAAGATAGATAAATGAACCAGCTTTATGATGATGTATAGCAATAGTTCTGCATGCCCATAAATTGACTACAGCCAGATTCCACTGCATATCATTACACAAATGTTTCCCAAAGCACTCTGCAACTGTCTCCTTGTCCATTTGGTACTGGACTTCCCACTTACTCAGTGAAAGAGACATCTAAACTGCAACCTCTCCATTCCAAAAGCATTTTATCACCGTTCAGCCACTATTGGTCATTGCAAAATAGCCATTGTTTCCAAAACATTTGCAGAGTTGCAATTAGAAACAGTACCCGGTCAAGACTGACAGCCTGCTCCGGTGATATCAAAATTTAGGAACTTAAGAAGGTCAGACTGGGCTAGACAGTCCAGTGAGGCAAACAATCTAATACCCAGTGCCTATTACAGAAAGTTTCATTGATATGGTTTAATACATCTTTGGGATGGTGTTGATCTATATCAAAGTGATGTCTTTTCAGCTTCATCAAATTGGACAGGAATACCATAAGAGCCTATCACATTGTGAGGACAAACAAAATATATAAGTCCATAATGCATGGTACACTTCCAATTGCTTGTTTTCATCAAATGTATCATAGAGTGACAAAGAAAAGCAAACGTGTCTGATTTGGGAGGATCTGATCAAATCAAAGAGTGCCAAAATGGTACCCTTTTTTCTCTTCATGAAGAAAAACCTGGCAGCCTTCACAAATTTCAAATGGAGATTTGACGAATCCTTCTGCAATTTGCACCCGGTATAAAGCACGGTAGTTTAATTGAAAGTCCTCAGCCTCTTGATTTCACTGTCACCGTCTCAGCTCGCTACGTCACAGGAAAAGAACTCAAAGACCCAAATAGACGGCAAATTATTAACTACGTTTGAACAGTCAAACCTGCTCTAATGCCCCTGTATAAATAAATCACGTGTACAAACGACCACTTCCTCCTTTCCTGCTTGCTTTTTAAAATATTATAAGGACACTGCCCAAGATATCCCCCTGCCTAAGACAAACACTTTTCTCCTTGACAATGGGTGGCTGTGTTGAATCATCTCAACTGTACTTACAAGTCTAGGGACACCAAAGGACTGGGAAGTGATGCAAGGAGATTGTGTAAAACAAAACTATTGAAATCTTTGAGAACGTAAACCATTGTTCTTGAGGAGCACACGCACTACAGAAAGTTCATGCCCATATATTTGGATTCACCTGAGAGCTATAATATATAAGAATAAGCCAATGAAAACAAATTAAATTTCATGTCAGTAATGTTCAAGGCAATTAAAAAAAAGGAACATTTCATTGAAACACTGGAGAGATAAAAAGCAAAGTTTCAACATTGAAGCTCTCTAGACTACAGTAAAACAGCTGAAAAATCTCGCAGACAATGTACACTGACATCAGATAAAAAGTTCTAAAATATCCAAATATTCTCCTTTTCACAACTGAACTCACATCCAGAGCAGGCAGCATCTATATACTAGTATTACACGTTGCCCTCACAGACACACATACACACACACACACACACTCACACACGCATACAGACACACACAATAAACATGGTTCTTGACATTCAATCAAACGACCAATATAAATTGAGTCCTACCAGAGGATATCTTTTGGGAATTTTGAGATCAAAGTTTAACAAGATGAAGTCAAAGCTGCATAGAATTATATTGTCTTCATGTAAACTGGATGAACAAACAAGTGATATTACACACATTATACCGAATTGGTAAATTATATGTATATATATATATATGTGACACAAATAAACCCAAAATAACGTAGGACAAATTTAATATCTTAACTCAAAATAAGACAGATAACTTGTCGGTGGGGGATTGCTCAAGCTGGCCAAATAACAACAAAAAGCAAAACAAAACAAAAAACAACAACGACAAAAAAAAGAAAGCAGAGAAGTGGCACAAAATGGTAATTCTGCACCGAAAGCAGCTGTTCAAACCCACGTTTTAAACTATTATTCAAGAGTGGTCGCTTCTTGAAACACCACATCAAGAGTACTCTGAGACACTTACATCTTTACTCACACATCATTCCAAGTAAAATGAATGAACCATTGATGATGATGGGACATTTCAGCAACAGGTAACAGGACCTAAGTTTTGACAATTTTAAAGAGTGCACGCACAATGACGGGGAAACCATTAAACTGAACACACCCAGTGATCAAACTCACATAACATTGCTGAGTCAAAAAGAGTATCATGCATTTAGCACAACAGTGGATAATTTTTTTCCATGAACAGATTTGGACTGAATAAAAAATAGGTTGAAACAGCTGAGCTAAAAACCCCAAACCTTTCAACAAAGACTCCTTTTAGTTGAAAGCAGAAGAGTTCGTACGAGAGCGTGCACCTGTTAATGCACCTAAACATTTCCTAGAGACTTCATGAAGGTCTCCATGTTGTACTCATTTTCGTACAGAGATTCATCCCAGAGCTCCTCTAGACCGTCCAGAATGGTGCGGATATTCTCTTTCCTCCCAGATTTGTTGTCTTTCCGCTTGTCCTTCGCGTCTGCTCCCGAGTCACCGAAGGCCCCCGAGCCTGGCTTGCTGTCGTCCAGGACAAAGAGGTCCAGCAGTTGATCTGTACCCATTGTCTGCAGGCTCGAGTTCTCCTGAGTGATCACCGTGTTGGCAACAGCCATCTTAAACTTCTGGAGTCTGTGAAGAATGATATCAAATATTACGTTTTCAATACAAATAATTGTGTGTCATCCCGGTGAAACCAGAAGCTCAACAAAATAGTAAAACCAATAATTGTCCGCCCTTGGGTTATTTTTAGTAGCATGAAAAATTTTTTTGGGCTCATCACCTTTTATGTGAATTTAACCCCTTCACTGCTGCGATGTCTACATGTGTTTGTACAGACAAGAATAATAGATAATTATTATTCAAGAGAGATCTATACAAAGCCACAGTAGCACTTTCCCCCTTATAAGAATAAGCGACAGCAGAAGTGCTAGTGACGTCTCCAAAACTTTCTTCTATATGCCAATAGTTGAAAAATAATAGTAGTGGACCATTTCGGAGAACATAAAAATATGCATACATCAACACAGCAGTGAAGAGGTTAAAAATAAAATTCTAAATTCTGTGTGGATTTTACTGGAAAAAGTTGGTCAAAGGCACAAAAAATGTAAATTTGTAGACTTTTCCATAGACAATAGACAATTAAGTTTTGGGATTCACCAAACGTAGGCAGACATTTTTTCCAATGATTTAACCGCTGACACCAGGCGACCTCCACTTCCTTCAAATGCAAATACCTCAACTTGTATTTAAGATAGACAGACATTTTTTCATCAAAAGCAAGATAAGTGAACACGCTTTAATATGAAACCAATAACTCTGAATGGACTACAGATCTAGACAGAAAGGCATCAATCATCCATTTTCTGAAAACTAAATTCAATTTCACAGTGTTCAGCCAAGACACATAATTTAATATCATTATTTATATATATTTTTGAAAGAGTTTTACGGCACTTTCAACACAATATGGTGGTATAAGTGCTGAAGATTAGAGGTGTTACTGTAGAGTAACAAACACAAAAAAACGAGGAGGAGAGATAAGGTTGATAGATGTTTGATAGGAAAGAAGGAGCTACGGATGCCACTGGACTTTTGTAAAAATAACTGAATATTTTTTGGGAGACAAAATTTAGCTTGAGAAGAAGTAATAAATGCAACAAAACATCACATCAGTTCAACAATAAGAACGAACGATGCCCAAAACAACGGAAAAACGGCATCCCTTGAAGAGCAAACCACACCACAGCACCTGCCAACCATCCACACATCAGTCTTCAGAAAGTGAACTCACCCCATTATCTTCTCTTCCAGAGTTCCTCTTGTGATCAGTCTGTACACATTTACAACTTTCTTCTGTCCGATTCTGTGAGCTCTGTCCATGGCCTGTGAAGAAATGTCAATAAGAATAACAAAAAAATCTTAAGGCAATATGTGAGCAAGCCCAGAGAAAGGTCCAAGTTGTCGGCAAAGCTATTTGGTAGCTTTTAAGCACAAGGGGGCTATCCCGAAATATACCGTTTTGAGAAAATCAAAGGTAAAGTTTTTGCCCCTTGTTCAGTTTCTTTAAAACCTACGTCACAAAATGGCGCATATCTTTAAAACTACTCTTGAGACATCTGAAATTTTTTTACAAATCAGCACGTTCAGCATCAAGTTTGCTGCAAGAATATGTCCTTACTTTAATATCCAAAATTTCAGACTAGTGGGACCTTCCTTCCTTCAGGCACACACACACACAGATAGTCAACCCGTTTTTATCAGAAATGTTGGAATTTAAGAATATGTCTTAATAAGATTTTTAAGCTACTTGCAACACAATTAGGTCATATATATGTGCTGAAGATTAGAAGTGCTACAAGACAGTAACAAACACACACAAAAAAAGGAGAGATAAGAACAACAGATGTTTGATCAGAAAAAAAAGATCAAACTACACTAGAGCACCCACCAACTACCCATTTAGAGATCAGTTTACTGCATACAGAAAGGTAATGATGATGATGATCATCCTGAAATGGAGAATGAAAGCTTATACCCCCTGGTTCCAAATCTTTAAAAAAAAACAACCCAAAAACTGCCGCCTGTCAGATGTGTAAGCAGAGACACCCAGGGTTCAGGACACCTCACCTGCAAATCTTTCATGGGATTCCAGTCATGTTCCACAAATATAACTGTGTCAGCTCCAGTGAGGTTCAAACCTAGGCCTCCCACATGCGTGGTGAGCAGCAAAATGTCAATGGATGGGTCACTGTTGAATCTGTGGAGCACATCGCAGTAAGACAGATCTGAGAGGCAGTAAGTTGTATCGTACAAGATACACACAGAACTCATTCCTCGTTTTGATATGGGATTTAGGGGGGGGGGGGGGGTTGTTTTGCAGCAGTGCCATATCCTTCAGGTGAACAATGTTACATTTAGGTTGAAATTTTGAAAACTTGATATTTCTTGTGAACAGGATTATTGATTTAAAAAATTTTCTTTTTGGTTTTAGTAGAGGTTTTACGGTGCTCGCAACTGCATAAGGTCATATGAGCGCCGATTTTCTTTGTATCGATAAATGTAATGTTCCCTTGATTGAACTTTATTTTGTTCCTAGATTAGTTGAAATTG
This sequence comes from Aplysia californica, assembly GCF_000002075.1. Classification (NCBI taxonomy): domain Eukaryota; kingdom Metazoa; phylum Mollusca; class Gastropoda; order Aplysiida; family Aplysiidae; genus Aplysia; species Aplysia californica. The sequence goes on from NW_004797360.1 coordinate 1,621,351, forward strand.
GTCCAAAGATGACTGAGTTATTGTCCTGTAAATGGGTCCTTGGGTTTTTTAATAGACACCTCATAAATTTTGTTAGGTTACAGATTTGTCTTGAGCCCGACAGTTTACATTTCCTGTGTTTTTGTTTTCAAAGTCAAATCTGTGTGAGGAGGATTCTAATACTATTTTTTTCTTTTCTGACATCAATACTACACTCTCTCACAATTTTGACGATATTTACCTGCGAACTATGTCATGTCTTGAACCAGCCGGAACACTGCCGTCCAAGCGCAAAAAAGTCACACTTGGCATTCGTGTCCTGAAATTTCAAGGAGAAAAAGAAAATACACTAAGTAATTAACCTACTCGTAAAAAAATAAATTTTTAAAAATAAATAAAATTATTTCTATTTCTAATGAATACCGAGAATAAAGATGTGAACATGAAAATGAAGAAAACTTGTTTAGATAAAGCCCCAAAAGACAACATAATTATTTGGATCGAATAAACAGATGAAAAAGAAACATCCCCTAACATGAAATACAGGAGACCAATTGGAAATAGAAGAAGAAGATGTAGACCAAACAGCAGTATAAAAAATACGATCCGCGTTGAGGCAATCACCCAAGGACCGGATAGGTCAAGGTTAGAGGGAGTGGCCAGGGACGATCAAGGGTGCCGTCGACTGCTCTCTCTCTCCTTTGAGTACCCCACGCTACAAGAATAGAATAAGTAAGTGAGCAAATAACATTAAATGAGATGGAAAAGGTGAGAACAGCACAGCTCTGTCACTCCGCGACCTCAGTGCTTTCTTGTCGTATCTCCACTTTTTTCAACAATGAAAATGCGACATCTTCTTAAGCTCTCTCTTTGATACTGAACTGTTTTCTCTGTTATTAAAAGTGGATATACGAAGGGCATACCAAAAGTTTTCTACCTGACCATGAAGGAATAAAGGTAAAAAGCTGAAATTTGGTACTGAGCTTAGTCTTTTTTTTATGTAGTTGTCCCCCAGAGTTATACATGTTTGCCACCTGTGTATGACCTTGAAAAGACCTTGAGAATAGAGTACCTTCTCTTTGTCAGAAAACCATCTCTCTACCGCTCCTTTGACCTCATCATCACTATTAATTATATCACAGCATAGCATGGGCAATCAGGTCCATATACGGCATGCATCACCGTAAAAATATCCTGTATTTGGATGCCTTGCAAGAACAAATACTCCATTACAGCCCTGCGCTCAAGTTTCTCCATTTTTATTTTGAAACTGGAGAACAACATACCCCATTCACTTACAGTACGCTTGTGGTAAAAACCAGTAATCTGAAATTCCCCAAAAGTTAAAAACATTCTGGGAAGATGATTGTTGGCTTTCACCCAAAATATCAGCTTTCTATCTTTATTCCTTCATGGTCAGATAAAAAACTTTTGGTATGCCCCTCGTATGACAAGAAAACACTGGGGTCGCGACTCACCTGAGCAGATCTTTCTCAACAATGTCCAGCATGCTCTTGAGCTGGCAGAAAAGAAGCACCCGGTGCTGGTTGACCACTGGCACACTGTCCACACCCCCTGAGGGACCGCTGCTGCTGCTGCTGCTAATGCCGCCGCCTCCAGGTACGCTGCCCGCCACACCAATGCCACAGTCGTTCAGCAGTTGCCTGGAAAGATGTTGTAAAATCAATTGTGAGGTATCGTGGTGAAATCAGGCGCTCGTCAAAATAATGAAATCAAAGAAACTGTAATTTTTTTCCCTTCCAGTTTTGCAATTTTTCTAAAAATCTTACATTTTTGGCTCAACACCTTTTATGCCCCATTGAAAATACATTGCTGTGTAGATTTCAGTGTAAAGAGACTTTTAGGTTACGTAACAAAAGATGGCATTGGCTTAGTTTAGAAAAAAATCCCCTCTGGAGATAAAGAGTTAAAGATATACTTAAGAGCAGAGATTCTGTGTATTCCAGACATATGATTCCGTAAAACAGCATTCATTTTTTACCATCACACATATGACTGGACCAAAATATCAATACCATTAAATCTCTTTCTGGATCGATACAACAACAACAACACTGGATCAACACAAATCTCTTTGAAATAGTGAAGTGCTTACCTCAAAGCATTCAGCTTTGGTGCGTGAGTCAAGTCATGAAGGTTGCTGTTTTGTTGCTGTAAACTTGCAACAGTTTCTTTGTACTTTGGATGGGATTGATTCAACACCAGAGCCGGATGATTGCACACCTTTCTCAGGTACTGAAGAGCCTGGATAAAAAAGCAATAATAAATCATGCCCATCTCAAAGTACTGTACAAAGAATCAAAATCTAAACAATTCGTATGCAGATGTCAAACCCACAGAATTAAATGTAAAATGGCTTCGTCACATGTACTGTTTTTTACTCTTTATTTGAATAAAAAAATCAGAAATAAAGCCCACCATTAAAGCAATATATGCAAACTCATGGAAGCTACATAAGTGAACATAACACCTGATAACTGCTATGAGAACATAATGTGAATGGTATATGTTTCACCACAAAAAAACATTGAAATTTGTAAACTTGGTGTTCCACTAAGAGACCACATTTAGAATTCAGTAGTGAGTGAAACATTCTACATCAAACTAATTTTCTCCAACTGCCACAAGACAATTATCTGTCCAAACAACTTCTCATTTCTCCTCTTACGTTTTTTCCTAATACCCAGAGCCCACAGAGGGAATGTACTTTCACACAAACCCATCACCCGACTTGCGGCCTTGAAACCAAAAGCGATTGTTTTTGAAGGTCACCGTCGACTTCGTTTGGTTTATGCCACGATGTTCGCTTTTCACCCTCAATCTGGCTAGCCCCGCCTACTGAACCGAACCGAATTGATCGTGCTAATGGGCACTGGGTATAACACAACCACTTTTCTCCTCGACAGTGGGTGGCTGGCTGTCTTGGACAATTTCGACGGTATTTGTGCACGGCTACGACTTACTTGGAATATGTGTGTGGTGCCCTGGTTGGATGCTTTCTTTTCCTTTCCTTCATCTCCACCACTCACAGTCTCGTCTACGTTTCGCTTGGCCCGCGATTTTGCAAAGTCTTCGTATAACTCAACCTGAAAGGTCATGACATTATTTGTTTCTTATTGTCAAAAGAAGGAACTGGGTGTGAATAATATCAGAAAAAAGATTTACTGTAACAAAACTTTCTCTAATATTTATCTCTGTTAATAAAAACCTTATCAAAACAAGAAAATCTATGCAGTTTATCCTTCAACAAAGTTCCTCTCACATACCCAAAAAAAAATTGTTTTTGACATTTTTCAATAACATGTTGGCAAGACATTTAACACAAAACACATTCAGAGCAGAGTAACTCTGAAAATGGTGAAACGGTATAAATTTAATGCCCCTACCAACACTATTAAGTTATTTAAAAGGCGGAATCTTCGAGTTAACATCCATCGCCTAAACGACAGAGCCAAGAGGGAAATTTGTGTAGAGCGCCTTTCTCAAGGACAAAACATCGGACTGAGCTGACGCTCGAACCCCCAGACCGGCAATCTCATAATTATGGATCCGGTAGCCCAACCACAGGGCCACCGACACCACTCAGAGTAACTCTCCACAGATCAGGACCAATAAGTCACCTGGGTTTTATTTGTTAATGGGTGCAATAAAAATATCCTTGCTTTTGAATTAAGTCAACAGCAAACCTGATAAGAAATTTCTATTCACCCACATCCTACCATGTCGGTAACTACTGCATCAACAGCTCAGCTCACACTTTTAGATTATGTAATATACCCAGATGTATGCTTTTGGCAAACCTTCAAAGGTGTGCAGTTTAAAAAAATGGTACAGTGAGTAATCAAATTAATAGGAAAGGAAAGAAAAAAGTGAAAGTAGGTTTATTTATTTATTCATTCATTTATTTATTTACTATTTACTTATTTATTCACCATTCATTCATTAAATTTACTTATTTATTTATTTGTTTATTTCTTCAATTATTTGTTTATTTATTTATATATTTATTTATTCCAAGCCACACAGTCAGAGTGTAACAATGGAAAGCATCAAATGTCTGGACATGCCTGCAATGGACTCAAGTCACAGTAGTAATCCTGCATGATCTTCGGGGGCAGGTCCTGCAACACATCTTCTTTCAGCCGGCGGAGAATGAAAGGCAGAACTTGACGATGCAGCGACTCCATTGCAAGAGCTCCTGCAGAATAAAACACGTATAAAATAAACCACTCAACAAACACAACCCAAGACGACTATTTTTAATGTCATTTAACAATCCTGAACTTCAGGGGAAGTTTTAAAGACTCACGTCATTTTCATTCTAATTGCTTCCTTTGTTGTTAAGTTGTAATTACCTGCAGCTTATCATGACACACTTGGCGAGGATCAGGATTTGAGAAAACAGCAACACCGTAAAAAGGAAGATGAAACAGACTGAACTCAGGCACCTGTCCACACCCTCTATTCTTGTCGTCAGAGAGTACTATGGAAAGAAGCTGTATATTACACTGAAACTTTTTTTAAAAAGCATCAGAAATCTGCCGAAAGCTGGCAAAACGCCTTTTTTTCTGTTTTTGGCGCCAAATTATTGTATTTGTTGAATCGAAAGTCTGTTCAGTTACCCTACTTGTGTGAAAAAATCAAAGTGAAACAGGAGTAGTTTTTAAATTGAATCAAAATTTTGAATAAAGGCCTGTTCTAGATGGCTACGCTGACCAAAAAAACCCCTCTTCATTTCAAAACTGCAGTGAATTAAAAAAAAACGTTTTGTCAGTTTACCGCAGAGAAGTATTAGTACCTGAAACAATAAAAATAAATTTTTTAATCTCACCTGCTTCCTGCTCTTTGGTAGTGCTCTTGGCATCCCTACTCTGCAAAATGGGCTTGCCATACTTGGCCTGGAATTGCTTCTCTGTGCCTAAAAATCCAGGCATGAGGAAGTCAAAAAGAGACCACAGGTCCAGCACATTATTCTGTATAGGGGTGCCAGACAATATCAGGCGGTGGTTACAGATCAGCCGCTTTGTAGCTTTGGCCAGCTGCAGAAAAAGGATACCATGTATAAATTGGATTCAAAGAGGCAAGGAAGAAGCATGCTCATTGTAAATGAAACTCTTTCGTTCATAAAGTATGAAAACAACCCCCCCCCCAAAAAAAAAAAAAATTTTTTTTAAATTTAAAAATCCTGTGCATTTCTTTTATGACAATCAGTGACCCACAAAATTCCATTTTCATCTTCCAATCCGTTATACATCATCCTGACCCCAAATACATGTCAGTAAGGGATTCATGATACAACAATAAACGGTATACATTTTAGATTAGGAAAGTAACGAACAGGACATATATTAACAACCATCGCAGTTCAGAATCATAACGAAACAAACAATCCCACAAACTTTTTACGGGAAAAAAAAAGGAAAACTTTGAAACATACATTATTATGTTAAAGAATTCCTAGGTACCTTTGTTTTACCATTCCTTATTATGTGACCTTCATCCAGAATGCAGTAATTCCAGCGTACAGAACTGTGAAATATTAAAAAACAATTTTTTTGAATAAAATAAAGTAAATAAAAGAATAAAAAGCAATTTCCTTAAAAACAAAACAAAAATTAAAGTGGGAAATCTTCAACAAAGTAACATAATTTTTAAGTATTTCTCTTTCTGAATACATTTCATTTTGGCAAAATGAGCCTAGTTCTAAAAAAAAAGAAGAAAAAAAAAGCCCCCAATAGGTACAAAAAGACAGCCTGCTCTATCAGCCACCTATCCACGACAATCAATTGTACAAATGACCTCTTTCCTCCTTGCATTTTTTCACATTACAACGACACGGTCCAAGACGCAACCTGTCTAAGACCACCACTTTTCTTCTTAATAATGGGCGGCCATCTTGAACAATTTTGACTGTACTTGAAATCTGACTTAGGACTGATTAGAGACAGCTTAACCGATGTAGACACACACACACATACACACACGCACGCATGCACGTACGCACACAGACACACACACACATAATGAGAGGCAGCTCAAAAAGAGGCACACACACAAACACACAGATACATACACAAACACACACAAACACTCTCACAAACACACCCATGTTTGCATATTTATACAGAAACAACCGGTACTTATACAATCTAATTGTGTTGCAAGTGTCATAAAACTCTCACTAAAACTAAAACAGAAACAGAAAGAGTCACCTGAAGAAGTCAATATCATTCCTCACTACGTCATAGGACGCCACAATGAGGTTGTGTTGGGGCACTTGTTTCTGCAATCTGAAAATATTGAGAACGCTCTGTTTTGCTGGAGTTGACACATGGGTATTACCAAAGATAGTACAAGACAAGATGGGCCACTTCTCTCTTTGAGCCAATTAAAAAAGTGTCCTCAAAATTTGGTGGCGCCCTCTTTGCGAACAGAGTTACCCTACTTGAGTTTTTAAAAATCAAAGTAAAACTAGCAAATTTTGGGATAAATTTCGGAAGAACTCTTTTTAAAAATGGTTACGCTGACAAAAAACCTCTTCCGGAGGAAAAGGAGATGGTATTCTTCGTTTAATTTGACTTTAGAATGAAGGGCGAGAGGTCATTAAAATATAAAAAAACCTAAAACTCCGCACTGAACGTACCCGAACTGCTGATGAACAGCAGTCGATCTGCGCACGCAAGGAGGTGCTATTCCTATTCTTCTTCTGGAAAAACGAAAGAGAGCTTCAAAACAGACTGCAGCGCCATCTGAAGCAAAGAGCATACTTCCTGCGGACACTTTTTTGGCTGAGTGGCCCATCTTGTTATTTACAATCTTTGGTATTACTAAGTTCAACTAGTGTATACAGGCAATTAAGTACCTACTGACCCATAAAAAAAACCTTTACCCGCGGGAAAGCTTATAACTCTCCACCCAAGTACACAATTCGCACAAAAATTGACAGGAAGCAAGCTGAACCATCCGGAAGGAGAAACATGTAACAGAAACAACAGTACCTTGAAGCAGCCATGGCTAGTCCAAAGATACAGTTCACAGTAGTACAAAATACTTTTATGACTTGAAACATTTTCCGATACAAAGTCCCCAATGCAGACACAGAATCTCCTATGTAAACGGTTTAAAACTAACACCAAAGACTGTAAAAAAAATACCAAGTTAAGTAACAATACTAAAGAGGGTGGCTGACTTCAAGTCACATGACTGTTGAAAATAAAAACAAGAGATCAAAAACTAAGGTCACCCACAGAGGGAGACTGGAGCAAGTGCGCACTCCTGAGAATGTGACAGTGGGGATGGAGGGAAGGACCTAAAAAGCCAGTTCGTCGTCACAGTCTTGAATTAACTATTGTTAGAGAATCTGTTCGGCCCATCTTGAAGTACGATCTGAAGTTGAAACCGTACAAGATCCGGGTACATCAAAGGTTCAGCAAATAGAAAATGTCGTAGACAATTTCGCCAAGCGCCTCAGAGCGTGTATTGCCCGAAACGGAGGTTACATGGAGCATTTGCTTAAACTTTCTTCAAACTTGGAGTTTTTATTTATAATTTGTCTCTATAAATGCGGATGGTGACCAAATACGTCTGTGAAATCTTGTGTTTCTATCTCTAGTACAACCGTTTTTATGGGTGTCTCTGAGGGTAAAGGTTTTTTTGGGTCACCTGGTACCTAACATTGAAGATACATATTTTCCCTACAACAAAAAACAAACAAACAAAAAGACTCAAAAAGCACTGCCTTAGAGTATTCAGTATTATTACAAATGTGAGGTGCCATGCATGAGTAAAATCAGTCACATGTTGCGAAACTAGCTATATGGACTTATTACATCTTCATAAATAAACATTACCTCCTGAGTAAATAGGCCTTTACTGATTTCAAATGTGTTGATTAGAAGCTGAGATGTAAGCTTTTTAAATTAATCATCCCCCTGGCACCCATTTCCGAGAAATCTGAAGATGGGACTTTTCACTTTCTTCAAAAAGGGTTATTAAAAATACCCAAACATTTCTATTAGCTTTTGAATTATTTAATTTTCAGAAGTGTAGATAAAACGTTGAAGTTTAAAACTTTAAAATACACAGAACTCATTTTCCATTGAAAAATCCAATTGCTTTACTTTATTCGGAGATAGCTCACTTCCAGGACTAGATATATCAGACTGATTTTCCACTGACACCTCACATGACATGGCCGATAAGGCAAATTTAAAAAAAAAAAAAAAAAATGAAATACATACAGTGCTTCCACCAGCTGAAGCTGAAAAGTAAGGAAAATTCTGTCTTGGGTCTGGGGGAAATTGAAATTTAGTGCTTTTAGAGGGTTGAAAATGGCATTTGGGAGCCTGTTTGAAGAGATTACCTACAAACCATAACATTTATTTTTCCACCAACATTTTGTCTTGTTTGATTTCTTCACCAAGATCTACACAACATAATATTTCCATTGACGGCAATGTTTAAAAGCAGGCATTGCTACTATAATTCAATTATTTTGTCAGCCTCATTCCCCGTTTGGACTTCTTTGTTTTAGTTTTAGTAGAGGTTTTACGGCGCTCGCAACTGCATAAGGTCATATGAGCGCCAGAAGATTAGAGGTGTTACAAGAGAGTAACAAACATAAAAAAGAAGGAGGGGAGATAAAGACGATAGATGTTTGATAGGAAAGAAGGAGCAAACCACACCAGAGCACCCGCTAACCACCCACTTGGACTTCTCCGTTGACATCCACCTCTTGACATTCATATGACCTAATGCAGTTGCGAGCGCCGTAAAACCTTATTAAAACTAGACAGAATGGCACGCACCTTAGCCGCTCAGCAGGAGGGCCGACATACATGAACGGGCTGAGATAGGTCAGGTCAATGAACTTGTTCACCTCATACACCCAGTGACCCACCAGGGTCGGGGGACAGACAACGATGGACGGAAGGGGCTTGCAGTCGGGGTCCTGGGATTCCTGAAGGGAGACATCATGAAAATGTGAGGCACGCTGAACAAAATGTGTTACTTCTCCGGTTTTAACCTAATGGAAATAGATATTTAATTATGTCAAATTTATAGGAGGAGTTTGTACAGTTTATGAGTGTTAAAGAATAAAAGACACGTTAAACAGGCAGAAAGTAGCATCAACCAAAAATCTACAATTTTGAACTTGATGTCAAATTTTCAGCTGATATCTTCATTCGTGGATTGCGAGAAGTAACTCATTTAGTAAGCACGCCTCAAATATGTAAGAGCATTTCATCCATCTTGTCATGTTATGATTCTCTCATCACAACCATTCTACGAAGAACAGTTGTATTTTTGTATAATCGAAATTGTCCACCCATAATCAAGGAAGCAGCTTGTCCAACTATACGTAATGCCTGAGAATAGCCATTGATTTATTGACCGGTGCAACGCTGGAGAATAGCCACTTGTTTATTGCAAATATCTCGACTTCTACTCAAGATAGAAGGACAATTTTTTTCATCAAAAGCAAGACAAATGAACAAACTTTAAAATGATACCAACAGCACCACATGCGCGAAAATTGATGAGTGTCTCATTCCACCACATTGTGACATATATTGTAATAAGTATAGTAATAAACAGCTACACACACAAAGGGGATACATATCCCTAACCTTGTGTCTTTTAGTTTAGTTTTAGTAAGAGTTTTACAGCATTTGCAACAATGATGTCTCATAAGTGCTGAAAAATTAGAGGCGTTACTAGATAGTTACATACAAATGAAAGAAGACGGAGAGATAAGGACGATAGATTTAGTTTTAGTTTTAGTAGAGGTTTTACAGCGCTCGCAACTGCATAAGGTCATATGAGCGCCACAAGATTAGAGGTGTCACAAGAGAGTAACAAACATAAAAAAGAAGAAGGGGAGATAAGGACGATAGATGTTTAATAGGAAAGAGGGAGAAGAACCACACCAGAGCACCCAACAACCACCCACTAACCTTGTGTCTGTCAGCTCGCTCTAGATGATCAGTGGCCAGGACACAGATGGACTGCAGGGTCTTTCCCAGGCCCATGTCGTCACAGAGAATGCCGTGCAGTTTGTACTTGTTCAAGAAGCCAAGCCAGTTCACACCATCCTGGAATTGTACATGTCGTGTATTGCTTGAGACGGAAGGAAAGGTGTTATAATAAATAAAGCAAGAGACAAACAAGTGACGTCGGTAGACTAGTGGTTTAGCTACCAGATGCTTAATCGTGACATTGCGAGTTCGGGGGTTCAAGCCTCATATCGGTCTTACGTTGTATCTTTGGGAAAGGCACTTCACATAAATTTCCTATTTGGCTCGATCCTTTCAGAGTTGGACATTAAACTTGGAGGTCCCTCCTCTTAAATAACGTGACACTGATGATAGAGGCGTTAAACACAAATTGGGTGCATTCACAGCACGCCTTGGTTTTGATCAATGATCAGATTAAAAGGTTATAAATTTCACTGTAAAAATCTCAGTCTCATTATTAATATGACAATATATACATTTAATACATTTAATCAATAATTCGAAAAATCATCCAAAACCAAATTTGCACATTTTATATATAATTCGAAAAATCATCCAAAACAAGAACCATTAAGTTATGCACACACCTGTTGGTATTTGCGGAGCTCAGCATTGACTGGCACAGTGATCTTGTAGCTGTCCAGCTTCGACATGTCAAACAGCTGCTCCAGGAATTTCCGTTCTCTCGCCTTGCGCTCAGACAGCCAGCTCTCCGTGGCAGGTGGGTCTGGTATGCCAGCCTGCAACGTAACATTATTATTATATAAACCAGAGGTGTCATACTCAATCACTCAGGGTGGGGCCAAACTCAAAAGACACTTAAGGTATGACCAAAACTGTACAACCACAACAACAATAATAACAACAGCAACAACAACAATAACATCAACAACAGCAGCAGCAACAACAACAATAATAACAACAACAACAATTACAGCAGCAGTGGCACCATCACCACAACCAACAACAACAACAATAACAGCAGCAACAACAACAACAGCAGCACCAGCAGCAGCAACATTAACAACAGCAGCAGCAGCACCAGCAGCACTACCACCAACAACAACAACAACAACAACAACAACAACGCGAAGAGTGTAGACTAACCTCCAGTGGCATGAGTCGGACCAGGGTGGCGAAACAGTGAGTGGCCATAAGCCGCACAGCCTCCGTCTGGTCAGACATGCGGCCCAGTATAGGAATAACCAGCACCACAACATAGGGCAGGGAATCAATGCTCAGAGAATCCAAAATGTCTGGGATCATCAGTTAAGAAAATACATCACAGGTCTTCAGAGTGGCTTCTTTTTTTTTTTTTTGGGGGGGGGGGGGGGGGAATTAGGGTGAATTAAAACCATTAGTAGCCACCTATTCCAGGCAATCCAACCAGCAACATGGCCCAAATCTGTCTGGTTTGACTTATAAATCTACACAAGATCCCTTCAAAATTGTAGATTGAGACACAAGGAAGCTAGTTACGATTGGAGTTCATACAACTTTGAAGAAGAATGTATACACACAGTTTGTGTGTATTTGGAAAAGAACAATTGATTTTACACCTTTATTAAAACATCATTAGAAATTCTAATATAACTGCCATTTTGGCTGTTTCCCCAGTAATAAAAGGTAAAATCACACAATCATACCTAACTGTTAATCTACACTTTTGCATGATGTCGACTAAAGCAATAACCAACAAAATTTTATTGACAATAGGATTATTTGTTTTGATAAAAGTTTAAGGCCTTTGTAACACAATTAGGTGATATAAGTGCCAAACATATGAGGTGTTACAAGAGAGTAAAAAATACAAGAAAGAAAGAGACATATAAGGACAATAGAGGTTTAATATGAAAAAAGGACCGAACCACACCAGAGCACCCGCCAACCATCTACATTAGGATTTGAGATCTTTTATGGGGACATGTCTGTTAAAAGCAGGATAAAAAACCATACCGAAAGCAGTGAAAAAACATGTAAGTGTATGTATATACAATCAGAGCAATATAAAAAAAACCAGCCTCACACAAGAAAAAAAAAAACAAAAACAAAAATAAAAACAAAAAATCCCCAGCAACAACAAAGGATACTGGCAACAGCCTCGGTGGCACCCTCTCGCCTGTTCTCGTCATCGGTAGCGCCGAGGAAAGGAAGAACGTTTTCTATCACATAATGCATGACTTGGAGAGTGCTGCGCAGGCTGAGGGCAGCCAGAACCCGGGAAGTCATGTGTCGAACAGCAGTGGCATTGTGGCACAACAACAGACTCAGCTTATCTAACTGACTCAACAACTGCAGGAGGAAAAAAAACCCAAAAACAATTAGAAAAAGTTACTTAAGTGGTTTTTTAAGTTTTAGTAAGAGTTTTACCGCACTTGCGACATGACAACACGAATAGATAGGTCAAATATGTGCCAAACTTTAGGGGTGTCACCACTGCTAGAAAGTAACACACAAAGATAAGAAGGAGAGATAAGAACGATAGATATTTGATAGGAAAGAAGAAACAAACCATACTAGAGCACCCACCAACCACTAACAAAAATAACAACAATAGTTGATTTTTTTTTACAGTGTGGACCAAGATTTAGTCTCTTTCTCAACATTATGACCTAAGACCTCTCAATGAGTACCTTTCCAACTCCTAAACCACAAAGTCACTTTCTTTTAAAAAATGTTGACATCAGTCCAACTCCTAGCCCACACACAATTGCAGCCAATGACATTTCTTACCAAATTTGTCCGACAATCTATACAGTTGTTCCTTTCACTTTCTTGCACACTGGTGATTTAAGCTGAGCCATTAAAATAAGTCACATTTCACATTTTAAAAACAGACTGGGATTGTAGCAGCACCAACTCTTAGCCATTCTGGCATAAATAAATTATAATGAGATAGGTTCAGTCCTTTAAAGGTTTCTTTTTTTTTTTTTTTATGTTCCATCAACAAAATGACAATCACGTGGAATAAGAAAGAAAGAGAAGGAAACTATCAGCCACTTATGCCAGGAAAAACTAAAGTCCAATCAGAATGCAAAATGAAAGTCTAGCATTTGACCTGAAAAAAAAGACAACACACAGTCCAAAAGGATTAAAGGTTAGCAAAATCGAAACTGAAATGACCAAAAAGAAAAGTTGCGAAAGAGATCAAATGTTCTGTTTTCTATAGTTTAGTCTTAGTAAGGTTTTACGGCGCTCGCAACTACGTAAGGTAAATAAGCACAAAGGGGTGAATGTCAACAGAGAAGTCCAAACGGGGAATGAGGCTTACTCTGCTCACCTCTCTAGCCTCAACAGCACAAAGTCTGCTTCGACTATCAAGGCACCCCAGAAATAGCAGTTCACAAGAGAGTGACAA